>NC_062232.1:46687010-46780511 GCF_902686445.1 Sciurus carolinensis
CCATGGGAGAAGCATTTCCTACATAACATGCAGTCTCAGGGTAAAATGGAGTCTGTTTAGTCATTGCCCATGTAGCCTGGCCTATAACATTTCCATGGAGTCAAATATGTCAACCTGTCACAAAATGAGGGGTGGGGAGAGGGCAGCAGAAGGAAAGATAATAGAATGAGACAAACATCATTACCCTATGTACATGTACGATTACACAAACGGAGCGACTCTACTTTGTGTACAACCAGAGAAATGAAAGTTGTACCCCATTTGTGTACAAAGAAACAAAATAGTGATAAAATTTAAAAAGAGAAAAAAATTCTTTATATTGTCAGAGTCATGAAATCTAAATGAATACCCATTATAAATATTTTAGAAGTTAAAAAGAAATAGTTGTTTCATCTCAGAATTGAAAGTTCAGAAGTTCTAGAATGAGTGTTTTTTAAATAATTCATACTGTCAGATTATTTAAGCTGCCAATGATTGGAATATCAGAAATACCATGTTCACATGTACAAGTGGGTTACTCTTTCTGGACGGCATCACTTCTTATTTATATTCTTTAGCCACCATTTTCTCTGGTAATCCTGTCTTCAGTGGTACTAATGGGAACCTTGCTACAAACAAACCGTGTACTATTCTATGTAATAATGCTACAGCTATCCACAGTCATACAGTGTGGATGGACTATGTTACTGTTTTATCTAATAGGAGAATGTACATCCTCCCCAAATAGAGTTAAGAGATCTTGTGTAAAGGTCACTTAAAATTATCAGAAACGTCTATTGAATTTTAATTGGGCTTTCCCTATTGTAAATAAAAATTAAAATCAGAGAAGAAGAGCTTGGTGGAGCGGGAACTGACTTGGGCGTAGTAAACTCAATTGACCTTGAGAGCTTGGTTAGCAGACTGTGAGATGCCAGACAAGATGTAGCTCAAGCTTTGACAATTAAGGCTCACTGGCTGCCCAAGATGATCCAGCTTCACAAAATGCTCTTACCTATGATAAGCAATTCCTGACTTTGTTAAGCAGTTCAACTTTTACTACTCTGAATATAGATACTAATGCATATCATGTAGTTTAACTGGACTGTCTGCTCCCTGGAAAATACATACACTTTAATGCAGACAGAAAATGAGCAATGACTTTTAACTGCCAGAAATGTTGTTACTTTAAGGAAGTCATTTTCCACTTATATTTCTATAAACCCACTGGATGACTTTGCAGCCACTTAATATCCAAAGCTGCAATTTATTTTATACTGGAACTATACAGCATTATGAAACCAATCAATGAATGCTTTATGTAATTTTTCTTGTGATACATTTTGTTCTACATTCCTATGTGGTTTTGCCTCATTTAAGTGGTACCCATGTAGATGGATGTAATGTGACTTATTCCTCATCTGAATGTGTTATTTTTGATCAAGGATGAGTATGCATATGATTTAGGAGGCAGACGGTGGCCTGTCTGCTTAAGCCATTCCTCTAATTTATGTGACCTCACTCTCTATCCTGGGTATAAATTTTCTATGAAGCAACTAACTACTCAATATGTCTACTTAGCAGCTAATAATCAATTTGACTTAAATTTTCTTAATCAAGTTTGTACCTTTGCTGGGTGTTTCAAACACCTCAAGTTCCCCACTTCGCAGGACCAAGCGGATGGTGTTACTTTAACATGGACCTGAGAACCATTGCCTTTTCCAGATATGTATATAACTTTACAACACATAATAGATGTCCTTAATCAAGGTAATGTGGTTAAAGGTCTGGTGACACATAGTCAACATCGGTTAAATCAACATAAAATACATACTCAAATTTCAGCTCTTGAACTACCTGCTGTTTCACATTTCATATCTACTGATACCAATCATCATTGGTATGATTTTCTGTTTCTTTTGCCAACTGCACAGTGATATTTTTCTGCTCTGTTTGACCCTGTGATAATTTTTGCTTTAGCCTTAATGTCACTTTGTTTTTGGATTGTTTATCTGTATGTTGGGATCAAAAGAATGGCTCTACAGATAAAACCCCACGCAAAAGTGCTGGCCAGTTTTGACCAAGGACCTCTGGACCATCCCCACCCAAAACACCTCTTCACCTTGACCTCTCCTCAGGAGGACACGCAGACTCAAGCTTTAGAATACCCCTCCAGCTTGAAGTAGTCTGAGTGGTCATCATCCCAACTCTGAACAATAGTCAGGGTATCCTCTGAGAGGAGTGACTGAGGGAGATATGGAGGGGGATAGGCAGCCAGGGCAAGAAGTGAGTGAGGAGGTTGCGGTCAATGTCAGAAAAAAAGGAGCATGGAGAGAGTCTTCCAATGAGGTCAACTTCCTTATTGATGAAATTGCTCATGAGTACAAGCAGAGGACCCAACCAGACAGCTAATTCCATACACAAGCCCCCAAGTGGGGGATCCAATAGAAAGAGTAAAATGGATGTGTGGACACAGGGAGCACTAATGAATGATAGTAAGAAGAGCATGGACAAGGGAAGAGCTAAGGAGAGGAGGAAAGTCCAGAGACCATAAAGAGAACAGACAAAAACTCCCCCACCAGACTCCCAGCTCTGGGGCCCATTTCTCTTTGGAGAAGTCTGTCTCTGTTTTCTTTATCAATAAACCTGCTGCTTGATTGACATCCCCGTGTCCTGTTCTTCAATTCTATGCTAAATGAAGACAATGAACTCAGCACCCCCACACAGTAACAGTATTGCCTTATTTTCTCATGTTATTTCTTTGCAGAAATCTGGTCTTCTCTTGGAATGTGTATCTCTTCCATTGTTATTTAAGTGTCTTTTTGGTGAGCTATTTTTTTCTTTACAATACACCCCAGGTACATTATCTCACAATCAAAGCACCCAGTCACCATGATTAAAATGCTTTTTAAAAACCTGAACACCAGTTTCACAAGGGCAAAAGGACACCAGGAACCACATCTGCTTTACATAAAAACCTATACAAACACACAAAAAATTTACTGAGAGTGTTGCCTACAACTCCATTAAACAAATAGAAGAAAACATTAGTAATAATATAAAATAGAATAAAAAGTTACATAATGTTAAAGAATAACTTAAAGTACATGGAAAATAAAAAGGAAAGAGGGAAAATCAATTTGAAAGTAGGTTGGAGAAGAGATAGAGGCAAAAATGAGAATGAAAGAAGAAAGAGAAGAAATGGGGATAGAAATGAGAAAGAGAAAATCGATAAAGACAATAATTAACAGTTAAATTGCATTACTTAGCTTTTAAGTAACACAAATGTTATTAAAGAATGAAATATAAACTATTAGCACCAGAATCAAAACAAAGGAACTAAGAAGACAACATAGACAAAACCAAAACAAACATTAAAATGACTAAAATTCTTTCTCGCTGAAGTATATAAGATGAATCTTCTTTCATGGATTTCCATATTTGAAAACCACCAGTGCATTTGTCCCCATTTTATCAACATGATCACAATATCTGAGGAGAATTATTCATAAGAGGAAAAGTTTATTTTGGTTATTGATTTCAGAGTTAAGCTCCATGGACACCTGATTCCATTGCTCTGGTCTCAAGATAAGGCAGAATATCATGGAAGAAGAGTGCAGTAGAGGAGAGCAGTTACACTCATGGCTTCCAGGAAGCATGGGGGGGAGAAAGAGAGAGAGAGAGAGAGAGAGAGAGAGAGAGAGAGAGAGAGAGAGAGAGAGAGAGAGAGAGAGAGAGAGGGAGAGAGAGGGAGAAAGAGAATTTGTGCAAGCATGGCACCAAGGTAATATACCACAAGGACACACCCTCAGTGGCCTGCTTCTTTAGGTGTGAGTCACCCACCTAGAGTTATCACCCAGTACAGTAGTTCTTACAAAATATTAATCCATCATATATAAGTTAATCCACTGATTATTTTATAGCTTCCTCAATCTTGTCATTTCCCATCAGCACATACCTGTATTAACACAGGATTTTTTGAGAGATATCTCATATCCAAGTCATGATACTCTTTCCATGGTGCCCATCAATCCATGTCCATCTCACAACACACAATTCATTTAGTATATCTCTAACAGTCATCATAGTCTTAACAGTTTTAGCCATGCTGAAATATCAAAGTACAAACATTCTGAGACTCAAGACAAACTCTTGGTGAGTCCCTGTAAAAATTAAAAGTAACTTACATTTATCCAACACAAATGGCATGCAGTAAACTTTCCCATTCAAAAAGGGATAAATAGGGGCACAGAAAGAAGTGACAGGCCCAAAGCTAGACTGACGCCCATCTGGGAAAACATTAGGTCCTGAAGCTCCTGAAGCTCCCTGGCATCTTGGGCACATGGTGGTGAGATGTGTTTTCCAAAGGAATTGGGCAATCCCACCCCATCCCCATTCCCCTTGATTAGAGAAGAGAGAGAGAGAGGGAGAGAGAGAGAGAGAGAGGGAGGGAGGGGAAGAGAGAAAGAGAGAGACAGAGAGACAGAGAGAGAGAGACCAAAGGCACTCCCCCAGTGACCTGCTTTCTCCACCATCATGCCTCATCTCACTACAGTTAGCAGTTTGTTCATTCAAATTATTATTCCATCACATGGATTAATCAACAGATTAGTTTACAGCTCTCATAATCTAATTATTTCTTTTCTGAACATTCACCTAACACAGGAGCTAATGGGGGATGACTCATATCCAAGCCATAACAGCCAGGTATCAAGGTGGGAATGCAAATGCCCAAGCCTCTGAAACATATGCTCTTATTGACTCTGAGCATCGTGGCCACAACCTAACAGACCAGTTTCATGTTAGGGCAGGGAGTTGTCCCTTTATTTCCCCTGAAATCTAGATCAGTGTTCTGCTTCAAAAACCTTCAAGGAGCTCTGACTACAAAACCTATGCACACAATTCTCTCACACATACTCTGATGCAAATCTGTGAGGTTCGGAAATTCCATGGCAGGACTAGGCACTAAGTGGGCCCACTGTTGGAACAGACAGTATAAAACAACAGTTTCCCCAGCCAGGTGCATAGATCCCTCCATGGTGTGGGTGGCACCTTTATGTGGTTCCATGGATTTCAGTTCATTGGGAGAAGCACCATGTACCTGGGGTTATTTACAAAGTCCTCATGCTGACCCTTTCTGTGGCAAACCTGGGCAGTTTTTTAAGCTCCATGTCAGGTCTGAGCATTGGTGGGACCCTGATTTCACAGGTGGGACTCTGCCTGGGTGTCCCTTACCTGGCAGATTGACACGTCTCCAATAGGACTGACAGCCTTGTGTGCACCTAGAGAGTCCTGGGTTCATATGGAGAGACACCACCTTCCAGGGTAGTGGAGTGGGCCTTTCTCAGCTCCTCTTGCCAACTTGGATATCAGTGGCCTTCATTTTCAATGATCACAGAGTATCTAATATTCGGCTGGCTTGCTTCAAAGGCATTCCTCTGTGGAAATATTTGCTGTGATCTCCAGGGAAAATAAACATACAGGAATTTATCTGTTCCAAAGTTTCAAGTTTAGTCATGACTCCAACAAGATGGCAAGAAGGCTTCCCACCACAGTTCTCCACATAGAAGTTCGTGGAAGTGGAGCACTTATCACACACCAGAATCCTATGTAGCTCCTTTATCAGCTGAGTTTGTAATGACTCTCTCTTCTGCAGCTGATCCTGGAACAATTTTGTAAAATACATCTCTCTTTCTTTCATTTTGTGTCACCCCAAATGCCTGACCCTTCCTGGTGTCATGGAGAAGGTTGAACTCTGATGAACTCTTTCTCACTCTCTTTTCCAGGAACCAGAATCTCTAAGTCTCCAAATCTCTGCGCAATATTATTGATGCTCAGTGCATTCCCTTATGCACCCACTGATTTAGTCAGCTTTATACCTGCTGTGGCTAAAAGAACTGACAAGAACAATTTTAAGGAGGAAAATTCACTTAGGGGTTCATGGTTTCAGAGGTCTCAATCCAAAGAAAGCCAGCTCCATTCCTTGGGGGCTGAGGTAAGTCACAACATAGTGGTAGAAGAGTGGGGTGGAGGGAAGCGGCTCACGTGATGATCTAGAAGTGTAGAGACTCCACTCTCCAGATATGGATTACATACCCCATTGTCAGGTCCCCAGTGCTCACCTCCTCCAGTCATACCCTTCTTGCCTTCAAGTATCACTCAGTTAATCCCCACTAGGGGATTAATTCACTGATTGGGGTAAGGATCTCATAACCCACTCATTTCACTTTGAATGTTCTTGCACTGTCTCACACATGAGCTTTGGGGGTACACTTAATATCTAAACCATAACACCCACCTCACTCAGTAGCTGTACTCCAGCTGTTTTGATTCCCAACTGGGAAGGAGTTGGGAAGGGCAGTCTGTTTCTATTTCAACATCTTGATGGCCCCCTTGGAGTATTCTTGAAGTGATGTGTTTTGTTTAAAAGGAAGCCTGACCAAGTAGACACAGCACTGGGATGAGTGTACTTTTGCTATTGATGTTTGGTTGACTGATTTTTTGCAGTGGGGTCTCATCACTTTGTGTAGGCTGGCTTCAGTCTCATGATCCTCCTGCCTCAATCTCTCCAGAGACCCAGAATACAGGATTGTAATGTAAAGCCCAGACTAGGTTGAGCATTAAGACTCTTTTGATTAGTCACTGAAGGAGTCTGGGCAGCATTGGGCCTCTTTGACTTTTTGGTTCCCTCATCTGTAACATAACTATTGGAATAGAAGCTGATTGCAGTAGTCTCTTTTAGGTTTAGAAAAATTCCTGTCTTATATTTTATTCAAACTTTACTACAATTTCTTCATGACTGTTTTCTGGTAACTGTTTTACAACTGTGTATTTTGTAATGGGGCAAATATATGATGCTCAATCCTGAGTCTACTGAACATTAAAATTTCCTTACTACTGAAATGCTTGACTTGATGCCCGAAGTGCCAAAACTGCCATTTTATTCTATTGACCTCTGCTAGGAAAAGGAATCTTATAGAAAAAAAAAATTAATCCTAGGCGAATTTAAGTCCAATCTCATGAAAAACACTCTGACATTTTAGTCAATATATACTTTGGGACTTCTCATTGTCATTAGCTATCAGAGATTTTCAATAAATTAATTAGAAATAAAGTAAGGCAATACAGATATAAAAACATTATGTAAGCATATAGACGGGTGTACGTGTGTGTGTAATCAAAGAAAAGCAATATCATCAAGAGGAAACTTTTTCAGCCTTTGGAATTAGACAGCTTGTGTCCAAATATTAGTTGTGTCAATCTACTTGCTGTGTAGCTTGAGGCAAACAGAAAAGTTTTAATTTGAAGGACATTCCCCTTTCTCCATGAAATGTAAATAATAGTATTTCTGGCAGAATTTGCATAAGGATTGGGGAGATTTCTTCCAAAGAACTAATTTAATAACTCTACACTCAATAGTAACCTTTTCAGTTAGAAGGTAACAGTTATGGTTGTACAATGAAAATTTAGTAAACGCTATTTCAAAAACCTTACCTCTATAAAATCCTAATTCTATATTCTTTTCTTACAATTTGAATGTCAAGTGCATAGTCGCACAGGTAAAGAGGGCCCTGGAGGGACTTCTTCTGTGAGGAATAGGGTGGGTGGTAGCCATTTGCTTAGAGAATTAGTGTTTCCTCAGATGGTGAGCCAACTCTGTACAGGGCCACCTACCCTGGCTATCTGAAATAGTCCCTCATGACTGCCAGTTCTGGGAGTCAGACCTCTGTATCCCATGGCTCAGCCAAGCTTGATTCTGCTGAACATGGATGGCTTCCCACAAATGAGCATAGGAAAGTTAGGTCCGATTGATTCTACTGTCTTTCCTATTCCCATCCTGCTTCCCTTTACTTCATTCCCCATTGTCCTATCCAAAGTACTTCTGTACTTCCCCTCCCCACCCTACCTTGTGTGAGCTAGCATCCACATATAAAGGAGAACAATCAACCTTTGGTTTGTTAGGATGGGCCAATTTCACATAGTTTGATATTCTCCAGTTTCTTCCATTTACCAGCAAATGCCATAATTTCATTCTCTCCTTCCCATTCCCATCCTCCTCCTCCCTGTCCAATCAGGTGAACCTCCACTCCTCCCTCCCCATGGACGATTGTGGGTCAGCATCTGCATATTCCAGAGAACATCCGGCCTTTGGATTTTTGGGAATGGCTTACTTCACTTACCACGGTACTCTCTTCCTTCCATTTACCAGAAAATGCCATAATTTCATTCTTCTTTATGGCTGAGTAATATTCCATTTTGTATTTGTACCACATTTACTTTATACATTCATCTGCTGAAGGGCACCTAGGTTGGTTCCATAGTTTAGCTATTATAAGTTGAGTTGCTATGAACATTGATGTAGTTGCATCACTATACTATGCTGATTTTAAGTGCTTAGGGTATATGCCAAGCAGTGGGATAACTAGGTCAAATGGTGGTTCCATCCCAAGGTTTCTGAGGAATCTCCATACTGCTTTCCAGAGTGGTTGCACCAATTTGCCATCCCACCAGCCATGTATTAGTGTACCTTTGTACCCACAACCTCACCAATATTTGTTATTACTTATATTCTTGGTAATTGCCATTCTCACTGGAGTGAGAATAATTTGCATTTCTCTAATTTCCAGTGATGTTGAACTTTTTTTTTTTTTTTTTTTTTTTTTTTTTTTGCGGTGCTGGGGATTGAATCCAGGACCTTGTGCTTGGGAGGAAAGCACTCTACCAACTGGGCTACATCCCGAGCCCTGAACTTTTTTTTTTTTTTTTCATGTATTTGTTGACCAGTCATATTTATTTGTCTTTGAAGTGTCTGGTCAGTTCATTTGCCCATTCACTGGTTGGATTATTTGTGTTTTTGGTGTTACATTTTTTGAGCTGTTTATATACATCCTTGAGATTAATGCTTATCTGATGTGCAGGTGGCAAAGATTTTCTCCCACTCTGTAAACTCTCTGTTCATGTTTCCTTTGCTGTGAAGAGGCTTTTAGTTTGATGCCATCCCATTTATTGATTTTTGATTTTACTTCTTGTGCTTTTGAAGTCTTGTGGAGGAAGTCTTCTCCTGAGCTGATATAATGGAGGATTGGGCCTACTTTTTCTTCTAGTATGCACAGTCTCTGACCTAATGCCAAAGGTCTTGATTCTCTTTGAGTTGAGTTTTGGGCAGGGTGAGATATAAGGGGTTCAATTTCAATCTACTACATGTGGATTTCCAGTTTTCCCAGCACCATTTTTTGAAGAGGCTGTATTTTCTCCAATGTATATTCATGGAGCCTTTGTCTAGTATGTGTCAGGCTTTGTCTAGCCTTTCTCTAGTATTTACGTGGGTATGTCTCTGTGTCTTCTATTCTGTTCCATTGGTCTTCTCATTTGCTATCCCATGTAACTGACTTGGCAATGGCTCAACAGATATTTACAGAAATCTGACAAGAAGTTCCGGAGGGAGATCATCAAGGGCCCCCTCTCTTCTATCCAGGGAATCCTGTCCTAGTAAAATATATAGATCCAAATAAGGGGCTATATATTCCCAACTGGAAGAGTTCTTACCTTGAATCATGTCCCCTCCTTTATCAGCCCATATCGCAGAATGAGACTCCTGGATACATCATAACCCACTTAAGGCCTGGAGTCCCCCTGTTGAGTCTGCCACAACAGGGGCTTCTGAAGACCACTACACCTATGAGTCAATAGATGATCTCAATTTCCCATTTAAATGTGGTAAATGATATGTTTGCTTTTACTGGCCTTTTGATTATAGTATCAGTGGCCTTACTGCTTGCCATTGGGGTAATAGTAGCAGTTCCTCAAGACTGGGGTGCTACATGTAAGCTATTCTTAGCTTTAACCTGTTTAGGCATAACAACCCTATTCTTTCTATTAATCTTAGTGAATACTTAAGTCTAGTTCTAACAAAACCTAATTATGACTGTAAGCTGTGCACAGAGATCTGGTGCAGGAATCTTTCTCCTGGGAACCTGCACTGTGTGGTATACACCTGGACTCACAGAATGCCTCTAAGTCCATACAACAGTACATATATCTCACTGAGATGTGGATATAACATAATTTCATATGCAGTAGTAATAAGAAATGTGTTTTTTCTAATTGGACTATTTCACCAAAAATCTCTTGTGCAGAAGGGATCGCCCACCTTTGTGTGCCTTGGCAAAGGGAATGCTTCCTTTTACACTGGACATTATGTCCAATCT
Organism: Sciurus carolinensis; assembly: GCF_902686445.1. NCBI lineage: Eukaryota > Metazoa > Chordata > Mammalia > Rodentia > Sciuridae > Sciurus > Sciurus carolinensis. The sequence continues at coordinate 46,697,195 of NC_062232.1, forward strand.
CACTTTGTTGTGAAAACATCACCATAGATGCCAGTGGAATACAGATGATAATCAGAAATTACTAGAAAATACATACTTGAAAAACAATAGAAAATTACGAAGACATTGAAAAAATTTTCTAGAGTATGACCTACCCAAATTGAATCAGGAGCTCCTAGAAAATTTAAACACCTCAATTTCAATTAATGAAATTGAAGATGCCATTAAAAGCCTACCAGAAAACAAAACCCCAGGACCAGATGTATTCTCAGCTGAGTTCCACCAGACCTTCAAAGGACAACTTACCCCAATACTCCTCAAATTATTCCATGAAATATAAAAGGAAGGAGCCCTGCCAAACTCATTCTACTCCCAGCAAACCACCTACAAAAACATTTGGAAATGATAGTGCACCACAATCAAGTGGGGATCACTCCAGGGATGCAAGTCTGACTCAACATATGGAAAGCAACAAAAGTATTTGATAACGTCAATAAACTTAAAGATAAGAATCACACAATAATCTCAAAAGTTGCAGAAAAAGCACTAGACAAAATTCAGCATCCATTCATGCTCAAAACATTAGAAAAACTAGGGCTAGCAAGAACATACCTCAACATTGTAAAAACTATATAGGCAAAACCCAAGGCCAACATCATTCTAAATGGGGAAAAACTGAAAGTGTTCCCTGTACAAACTGGAACAAGATAGGGATATACTCTTTCATGACTCCTATTATTCAACATATTCCTTGAAACCCTAGTCAGAGCAATTAGACGAAAGAAAGAAATTAAAGAAATATGAATAGCAAAGAAGAGCTCGAACTACCCCTATTTCCAGTGACATGATTCTATATTTAGAAGACCCAAGAACTTCACCAGAAAGCTTCTAGAACCCATAAATGAATTCAGCAAAGTAGCAGTATATAAAATTTACAACCATAAATCAGTTGTGTTCCTATCCACCAATGACGAACCAATGGAAAGAGAAATCAGGAAAGCTATCCCATTCACAATAGTCTCAGAAAAATAAAATATTTGGGAATCAGTCTAACAAAGGAGGTGAAACAACTGTACAATGAAAACTATGGAACACTAAATAATGAAATTGAAGAAGACATTAGAAGATGGAAAGGCCACCCCTGTGTTCTGCGATAGGTAGAATTAATATGATCAAAATGGCCATACTACCAAAAGAACTATACAGATTTAATGCAATTCCAATTAAAATTCCACAGTACATTATTCAGAGAAATAGAAAAGGCAGTCATGAAATTCTTTTGGAAAAATAAGAGGCCCAGAATAGACAAAGCAATCCTTCCTAAGAAAAGTGACGAGGGGGCATCAAAATACCAGAACTTAAATTATATTACAGAGCTATAGTAACAAAAATGACATGGTATTGGCACCATAAGAGACAATGAAGACCCATGAAACAGAATAGAGTGCACAGAGTTGTACCAACATAAGTACAGTTATCTCATGCTTGTCTAGGTGCCATAAACATATATTGGAGAAAAGATAGCCTCTTCAAGAAATGTTGCTGGGAAAATGGGAAATCCATATGTAGTAGAATAAAATTGAATGTCTATCTCTCACTCTGTACAAAACTTAACCCAAAGTGCATCATGGACCTAGGCATTAGACCAGAGACTCTGTGCCTACTAGAAGAAAAAGTAGGACTGACTCCCAAACACGTCAGCTTAGGAACCAACTTCCTCCGTAAGACTCCTAAAGCAGAAGAAGTAAAATCAAGAATCAATAAATGGTATCTTATCAAACTAGAAAGCTTCTTCACCACAAAGGAAACAGTCAAGTATGTGAACAGAGAGCCTACAGAATGGAAGAAAATCTTTACCACCAGCAACTCAGATAGAACATTAATCTCAAGGGTACTCAAAGAACACAAAAATGTTAACATCAAACAAACAAACAAATGAAACAAAACAAAACAAAAATAAAAACAAATAACCCAATCCACAAACGGGCTAAGGAACTGAACAGGCACTAGATGGAAGAAGAAATATGAAAGGTCAAAAAATAAATGAAAATATGTTCAACATCACTAGCAAGTAGAGAAATGTAAATCAAAAGTACACTGACATTTCATCTCACCCCAGTCAGAATGGTAATTATCAAGAATACAAGTAGCAATAAATATTGGTGAGGATGTGGGGAAGAAGATTCACTTATACATTGCTGACAGGACTGCAACTTGATGTAACCACTCTGGAAAGTAGTATGGAGTTTCCTTAGAAAACATGGAATGGAACCACCATTTGACCCAGTTATTCCACTCCTCAGTTTTTACATAAAGGACTTATGATCAAGCATAGTACAGTGATGCCACCACTTCAATGTTTATAGCAGCTCAGTTCCCAATATCCAAACTGTGAAACCCAACTATGTTTCCTACAACAGATGAATGCATAAATAAAATGTGATATATATATATATATATATATATATATACAATGGAATATATATATATATATATATACACACAATGGAATATATATATACATACACACACACACACACACACACACACACACACAATGGAATATTACTCTGTGATAAAGAAGAAGGAAAGTTGCCAGTAAATGGATGGAACTGGAGAATATCATGCTAAGTAAAATAAGCCAGTGCCCCAAATCCAAGAGCAGAATGTTCTGTCTGATATGTGGATGGTAACCCAAAACAAGGGAGGGGAATGTTAGAAGTTTATTGAACTAGACAAAGGGGAATGAAGGGAAGAGAACGGGGATGGGAATAGAAAGGACAGTGGAATGAATCAGACACCTTTCCTATCCTTATATATGAACAGAAGACCCATGTAATGCCACATCATGTACAACCACAGTGATGGGATCCTGACTGAAACAAGTTATAGATATTCTATATGTGTATGATATGTCAAAGTATGCTCTACTCTCATGTTTATATGGAAAGAATGAATAAAGAAATAAAAAAGCAATTTTCTTACGTGTATCTTAAGAAGCTCATTGCTATTTTTGTTCATTTTTTGTTTTTGTTTTTCTACCTTGCCTGAAGACCGAGGTCTCCATGGAAAATGTAGATGAAATTTAATCCCTAATGCTTGGGAGAGTTTTTGTGTTATTTCTGACTTTAAAAGCAGGTCCATTATCAGTTTGAAGACTGAGGGAGACCCAGTTGAGGAATCATTACCCAAAGTAGAACTTTTAAAATTTCAATACCCTTTTCAAATCTGCAAGGAAAGACTTCCACCAATCCAGTGATTGTATCCACCAGAACTAGTAAATATTTTGCATTAGCGACCTCAGGCATATGAATGAAATATAACTGCCAGTCCACTACTGAATAATAAACTTGTCTTTGGTGTCCATGGAGGTGGGTTCGGGGGCTGGAGACATTTATCAGAAGAATTAACCCACTGGCAGATTTCACAGTATTGGATAATCTGCTGGACTGTGTACTTCATGCCTTTTCCTGAAAATAGTTTCTACATTAGGGCAAGAGCATTATCTCTTCCTAGATGGTAGAGGTGTTTTAGAGACTTTAAAATCGTCAATTGGGATACTTGGGGTAGTAGTAGGACGTCCTCAGGAGAAAACCACCATCACGCGTGATCCAATGGGTATTCTTCAGTTACAGTCTGTGCTTGTGCCCCTTCCCTCAAGTACTGGGGGTGTTCAGAGGAGAGAAAATAATTTCCCCATAGGAGCAGGGCAACTCTGCGAACCTGTAAAGCAGCCTTGGCTGCTACATCTGCAACCTTATTTCCTTTAGGTATTGCGTCTTCTCAATTCTGATGCCCAGGCATATGGATAACTGCTACCTGAGAAGGCAGCAAGATTCCTCTAGGAGGCAAAGAATCTCCCTGGCATTCTTAACAGGAGCACCCCTTGTAGCAAGAACCCTTGCTTTTTCCAGATAGATGTATGAACATGAAAGCTGAGAAAGGCATGATTAGAATCAGTACATTTATTGACCCTCTTATCTTCAGACAGCTCTAGTACCCAGGTGAGGACAATAAATTCTGCCAGCTGAGCACTCGTATTTGTAGGTAGTGGCCCCAATTCAAGAACCTCAGAATCTATCACTACTGTATATCTGGATCTCCAAGTCCCATCAATCACTGATGAACTTCCATAAATGTACAGAGTGAGATCGGAATTATCTATAGGATGATCAGGTAAATCAGGTCTGGCAGCATAAGTTTCCCTTAAAACTTCCTCACAAGAACAAAGAGACTTTTCCTCTATTTCAGTTAAGAAAGCGGTATGATTGAGGTTATGACAAGTTTTTAAGGTAATTTCAGGTCCTTCCAACTGAAGAACCCGTTATTTGAATACATGGCTTTCTGTTAACCAGAGATTACCTTTATAAAGTAGGATTCCTTCTATCTCTTGGGAGGTAAGTACAGTCAGGGGCCTTCCCAGCATAAGTTTATTTGATTCAGGGACCTATAGTCCCAGCACAACCACAGCTCTAAGACATCCAGGCCACCCATTGGCCACCTTTTCTAATTCTTCACTTAGGTATCCCACTGGCTGGGGACTGGCCTGTAACGATTGGGTAATCATTCCCAGTTCCTTTACATAAAATTGAAAAGTTGACTGAGGGAGCAAAGGCAGAGCAGGGTCCTGGGTAAGAGCTGTTTTTAATGTACTAAAGGGTTTACTCACCTCTGGAGTCCAATTAATAATTGCCTGTGAATGTCCCTGTGCTTCCTTAATGTACTCATAGAGTGGTCTTTCCTTCTCATCCTATCCAGGGACTCCTATTCTACAATATCCAGTTGTTCACAGAAAGGCCCGGAGTTGTTTGACCGTCTGAAGAAGGAGATATGAAAGTATAGGTTGAATTATATCTGGGCCAAGCTTTTGAGTTTCACCTTGCAGTATCATGCCCAAATAAGTAACGTGGCGTAGACACAACTGAGCCTTCTCTCAGGAGACTTTATATCCCCAAGTGGCCAGAAAATTCAGAAGAAAGCCAGTGATCTCAGAAAAAAATTAATCTTCTGAGGGTTCACACAAAAGCAGGTCATCTACATATTGAAGTAACACCATTTCAGTGTATGACCAATCCATGAGGTCTTGTGCCACCACTTGTCCAAACAAATGTGGGCCATCTCTAAATCCCTGGGGAAGGGCTGCCCAGGAAACTTGTCCAGTCTCACAAGTAGGATCCCCAAAGGCAACTAGGGATTGGCCCCTTGGATTCACAGGAATGCAGAAAAAGTCATCCTGTAAGTCTAGGACAATATAATATCTAGTTCTCTGGGGAATCTTGGTAATGAGAACGTATGGATTTGAAACCACAAGGTGCAGTTTGACTACTGCCACACTGATTATACAAAGATCCAGAACTAATCTCCATTTATGGGGGCCCTTTGAGACCTGCAACGTAGAAGTATTATAAGGGGTAGAGCACTCTACTGAAACTTCCTCTCATTTCAAACATAATATAATAGCTATCAGCCCCTTCTTAGCTTCAGGTTTTAAGGGATCATGTTTTTGATGAGAAAAGTAGGAAGGATCCTTAAGACAAACTTCATCAGGGGTTGCAGTTCGTGCCCCTCCTGCTGTATTGGTATCTGACCAAACTGTGGGTTTTACCTCCTTCTCTATAAAAGGTAGGCAACTATATTGCCTAGGTAGCAATAACTTGGCCTCTAATTGAGATAATAGGCCACATCCTAGGATAAGGGTTTGGTTATCTGGCTTAATGAGAAAGGAGTGACAGAAGTGGAAATTGCCCCAGGAACAAGCAAGAGGACCAGGAAAATATCACTCAAGGGGCTGGCCCAATATGCCCAAAATTGTTACTTTGTCTTGGGACTGAGTTCCAGGAGAGAAGGACAGGACTAAGAATCAAGCTCCCATGTTAAGAAGGGAGTACATCTGGTACCTTTCCATGAGCAAGGTTACCTCGGGGGCTCCTCAAGTAGGACTTCAGTCATGGAAGCCATAAAGGAAGCTCCTGGGACCTGTCATTGTGTACTGATAGGCAACAGCCTGGATGCCCTCAGGGTCTGTTATGTTTGGGATGTGAGGTGTCCACCAAATCTCAAGTGTGAGATAATACGAGAAAGTCCAGAGGAGAAATGATTGGCTTATGAGAGCCTTAAACCAATCAGTAAATCAGTGCCTTGATGGGATTAACTGAGTGGTTACTGAAGGTGGGTGGGGTGTGGCTGGAGGAGGTGGGTCATTGGGAGTGTGCCTTTGGGGGCATATATTTTGTATCTGGTGAGTGGAGTCTCTGCTGCCTGATCATCAGTTGAGCTGCTTCCCTCTGCCACCCTCTCCTGCCATGATATTTGGCCTCACCTGTAGCCCCAAGTAATGAAGCAGGCCTTCTATGGACTGAGATCTCTGAAACTGAGGCCCAAAATAAACTTTCCCTCCCCTAAAGTTGTTCTCCACACGTCCCTTAGTCACAGAAGTGAGAAAGCTGACTAAAACGTGGACCAAGGTCATCTAGCCTTATAATAGTTCCTCTGACACAGAGGACAAGGTCCAGGAGGTATTCCATCAGGTGGCTGATGGCTTTGGTGACACTCATTTTTGGAATGGCCTTCTTTCCTGAAAAAGAAAGAGGAGGTGGAGGCGTACCCCCGAACACCTGCTCACATGACTGGCATCGATTCTCCATGTCACTTGTACTTTGATTTCTCCTTTCCTAGGTCCCGATTATAGAAGACTGCTGTAGCAGTCTGGACCAACTGGTTCAATGTCTTTCCCAGATCTGCAGCCAGATTTTGGAGCTTCCTTCTTATGTCTGGAGCAGATTGGGTCAAGAATTTATCTTTAAGAATGATTTCCACCATCTGTGACCCTGGGTCAATATTAGTGTAATTAGTGTAATATTAGATAATTTCCTCCTGGAGGCTCTGTAGAAAGGTAACTGGTGGCTCCATTTCCCCTGGAATCTCAGTGGCTGGCTGGGTATAATTGAAAGGCTTAACCTGTGACCTTTACAATCCTTCTAACACACAGTATATAAAGTGACATCTGTCTCCCTTATCTCTACCTCTGTCAGCATTCCAGTTTCATTCAGTGAGGGAAACTGCCTGACTCCCCATGGGGATGATCCAATTCTTGCCAGCCATGGTAGCTTTCCCTCTCCCGGCTGGCTAATAGGCATGTCCTGTTTCAATAGCCTTCGCTAAGACCCTGTGTTTACCCAAGGAAGTTAAAGTTTGATTTAAAAGCAACATAACATTCTTCCATGCTAAGTCATAAAGTTTTGTTAACTGCTGGAAGGTTTGAAGATATTGCTCTGGGTTTTCAGTGTAGTTCCCTAGGTCTTTCTTAAGTCCTTTACTTCCATTAATGAAGAAGGGACATGTACCATCTCAGGTCCAAATTCCCCCTGGCGTTGCCATGAGGGGGATTATGTCCTAAGTAGCAGATTTCCTACCAACTCTGCGATCAAAAGTGGAATTTTCCCTGGATAAGGAGGACTGTGCTCCAGTCCTTTTAAATGAGGATGTCAGTGGGAAGGAGTCATAGGAGGACCTAGTATTCTCCTCTAGATGGGGCAAAAGGGATTTTCTGTTTACCTGGTAAAGATCTCTTTTCCTTTGTCAACAAATTCATCTTTTCTGGGGGTATAGTGTCTGGTTTAGAGCAGCACACTGCTGCTAAGGTCTGAGTGGCAAGTTTGCAAAGTTTTCCTAGTTCAGGATGACCTCTCAGATAAAAGAACAATTGAGCAAAAGATATTTCTCAATATTTGCCCGCCTATTTACACAAAAGGTCAATTACTGAGTAGCACTGTAGCTTAGGGTCCCTTCAGGTTGCCGTTATTCTCCTTCTCACAATGGATACTGAGGCCAGGCCTCAGAGGCAAGGAAGAGCGAAGATTTTCTCTTTAATTGGTGGTCAAAATTATCCCAGGGTTTGAGCAGACATGAGTGAGGTGAACCTCATGGACTTATGGAAGTATTGGATCCATTCTGGGAAAAAAAAGAAAGAAAAAAAAAAGGGAAGAGGTTTGATGATAGTCACCCAGTCCCCATCTCACTCTTTTACAAATCTGAGTGGGTGGCACTGGCCTATGAATCATAGGTAAACTGACTTGGCCAAGAATCTGCCTGAAGGGGCCTGTGTCCAAGTAGGGATTAGCGAAGCTTATCCATGGCCTGCAGTCCAGGTCCCTGGTGTTTCTTTGGGTAGCCCAAATAACTCGGAAGCTTCCCTTCCCAGAAAGCATGTAATTCCCACCTTATTCTTGTCAAGACAGAGTAAAGAATTTTCAGCAGAACAAGAATCTGGAGGGAAGGCAGTTCCTGGCAGTTGCCAGGGAATAGAATTTTGCTGAAATCTCTGAAATAAGGAGTTCCCTCAACTGGTAACATGAGCTCTCGGTCCACATCCATGGGTCTTTTTCTTGTGCAAGGAGGTTCACATCAGCCACTATAAATCGACCTCAGGAGAGGTCCTGTGGTGGTCATAATGTTATCCTCCCATTTTTTTCCTTTGAAGGGTCCTTAAGGCCACAAGGGAGATAAGTGGGTGATTTCACAAATGTCTCAAAAGATAGGGAGTTCCTGTATTGTAGGGCTTTTTGATCATGAAAAAAAAAAAAAAAAAGATGAATTAGGAGCAGCCTAGTCGCAACTGACAAACTGTGTTCCCATAAGGAGGAAAAGATATGTTGCTGATTCTGTCATGGACTATGGGGCCTATTACTCATGTTTTTGCCTGAGAGGAGAGAAAGAGGGAAAAATAGTTACACTGGGATTTCATCTGTGTTAGTCATTGTGTGGGGCTTCCCCAGCCTCAGAGAGTCACAGAAGTCCTGGGGGATCAATGATCGCACTCCAGGTCTCATCAGTCATTTAACATGACCCTTAACTGAACTTTCAGTCAATGCTTTAGATCCCAGATAAGCCCACAATTCTGTAACCATCTAGGGGTGCTGGGCTTCTTGTCTCCATTCAGTAAAGAACTGAAGAACAGGACAGAGAGAGAGAGTAAGCAAGCAAAATGCTAATTGCAGAAGGGACATAGGCAGACTTCTTTGAAGAGAAGCGACTTGAGAGCTGGGAGTCTGGTGGGGGAGTTCTCTTTATGGTCTCTGGACTTTTCCCTTTTCCTTTTCTCCTCCCCATGCATGTTCTCCTCCCCATCATTCCTTTGTGCCTCCTGGGTCCATACATATACTTTATTTTTTTAACTGGATCTCCCACTTAGGGGTGTGAGTATGGACATGTCTATTGGTTTGGGCCCCCAGCTTGTGCCCATGAGCACTTTCATCACATAGGAAGCTGACCTCATTGAAAGACCTCTCCATGCTTCTTTGTTCTGGCCCTGCCCTTTATCTCCTTCAATAAGATGTCACCAAATGCTCACAATCTCAATAGCTGAACACATAGATACAAAAGTGGATAAAATTAAGACAGAAAATTATGAGAGGTGATTGGCAAAATTGATCAATGAATTCAAAGAAGATACAGATAAACAACTAAATAAAACAAGAAAGACAGTACAGGATCTGAATGGTAATTTCAGTAAGAGATATAGATCTTGAAAGAGAAACAAATAGAAAACCATGGACACAAAAAGGTCAACAATTCAAATAATAACGGCAGTGGAGAAATCTCACCGATAAATTGATCAAGAAGTAGAGGTAACATCAGGGCTTAAATGCAAGGCAGACGAATAGGAACATTAGGACAGTAACAACAACAACAACAACAACAACAACAACAACAAGAACATAAGAAAAAATAAAAGGAATACACAAGACCTCCCAAAAATACTAAAGGAACAAATTAAGACTCAGTGCATTTGAAGAAGGATTAGAGACACAGGCTAATGCCAGAGAAATCTTATTCAATGAAATGTGAGCAGAAAAATCTCCACAACCTTTGGAAGGAGATATGCATTCTCTGATCAAAGCCATTTAAAACCACAAGTAGAAGTGACCAAAAAATAACTGCCCCATGTCATACTATATTTAAAATGCCAAAAATTGAGAACAAAAAAATAATTTTAAAATAAAAAGTAGAGATGTGGCGAGTAACACATTAACATAACAAAAAAATGCTCACCATGAACTTTAATGGAAAGCAGGCCAGTAATGATGCATTTGAAACCATGAAGAAAATATATATCATTTCTGCTCACCCAGAATACTGCATCGACCAAAGGTAACCTTCAGAATAGTATAATAAATAAAAACTTTCCAAGATAAGTGTAACCTAGAGGAATTTGTTACCATAAAACCATCTCTGCAGAGAAATATTTAAAGAAATTCTATACAGAGAAGAGAACGGTTAAAATAGTCAACAGATTATAGGAAATAATAAATATAATTAGATCAAAGGATAAGCCAATGAGAATTAGAAACAACTCAAACATTAATAATTAAACACAATGACGTGGATTATTACACATGTTTACATAATCCTGAGTACAAGTAACTTTAATTCTTCAGTCCACACATAAAGGTGGTCAAACTGTTGGAGGGAGGGAGGGAAGGAGCAAGAGAAACAGAAAGAGAGAGAGAGAGAGAGAGAGAGAGAGAGAGAGAGAGAGAGAGAGAGAGAGAGAATGCCAACTGAGGGATGGTATCAAAAGCCACAACTGAGGGATGGTATCAAAAGCCACACCTCGCTAGCAAAAACATTCGCTGACCAAAAGATGAAGGACGAAAAGTTTTATCCCATGCAAATAGAATCTAAAATCAAGCAGAAGCAGTCATTCTCATATTTGACAATGCAGACTTTTAGTCAGAAGAGACACAAAAAATGCTTCCATATTTGTAAAGGAAATGATCCAATAAGGAAATAAAAATATTTCAAATACATATGCAGTGAAATTAGGTGCACCCAATTTCATGAAACCAACACTATGTGACATGAAGAGACAGACATGCCCTGACAGGATAACAGTATAACTCAAAACCCCACTCTCACTAATAAATAGTTCATCCAGAAAACCACACAGCAAAGAACAAACAGAGTGTAATTACACTGAAGAGCCAGTGGATTTAATAGTCACCTGCAAACTTTGCCATCCAATAAATGAATACACATTTTTTATGAGCAGCACATGGAATTTTTTTAAAAAATCATATGTTATTCATAGAGCACATAAAAGTGAAACAATTTCTTAGATAGGGACAGACAGCAAGTAGAAATCTACAGCAAGAGAAAATAAATGAATTCTAAAAGCACATTTAAATTGAACAGTATATTTTAGAAAGATGTGGAGATCATTGAAGAAATCAGACAGCCATTAAAAGGTTCCCAGAATCAAATGGAAATTGAATGAAAACATTCAAGAATGATTGGCAAAAAGCAAGAGCATTTCACAAAGGAAAGTCTATACTTACGAGCACCTCTATTCATAGATCAGGGAGATCCATAAACAAACAAATGTTGTGACTTGAGGTCTTCAGTACACAAGAACATACCGTCCTGAAAACAAATGGAGGAAAAGAAATAATAAAGAACAGAGCTGAAGATAATACAGACACACAATTGTACACACAAAAAATGAAGCAATTGGTTCCTTGATAAGGTAAGCAAAATTGATAAACACTTTGTCATGGTAAAATAAAGAAAGAGAGAAGACACATGCAAATAAAATAATGGGTTAAAATTGGGATATTATGGGCTGGGGATATTGCTCAGTTCGTAGAGTGTGCTTGCCTGTCAAGCACAAAGCCCTGGGTTCAATACCCAGCACTGAAAAAAAATATCGGGATATTATGACAGATAACACTGACATACAAAGGAGCATTAGAGACTATTTTGTAAACTTACATTCCAAACATTTGGAAAATCCATAAGGAAATGGGTACAATTCTAGACATAAAACCAACCAAAATTGATATAGGATGGTATAAAAATCACAAACAAACAAGTAACGAGTAACAAGAATGAAACAGTAATAAAATGATTCTTAACAGAGAACAGCCCAGAACTGGAATGTTCATGGTTAAACTTCACCAGACCTTTAAAGAAGAGTCAACACCAATGCTCTTCCAACTCCTCCATGACATGCAACGGGAAGTAACGCTTCCAAACTGAACCTATGAAGCCAGTATCACACTGATACAGAAACTGGAAAAGGATAATCTTACTTAAAGGATAAAATGTCAGTCCAGTGTTCTTGATGAATGTAAATATGAAATGCTCAATTAAACACTTGCCATCCTAATTCAACATCGAAATTAGTTATAATCCAGGGATGCAAGGAGGGTTCAAAATTCTCAAATCAGAAAACATGATACAACACCACGTAAAGAGAAACAGGGACAAAAAGTCATACGATCATGTCAACAGAGGCAGAAAAAAAAAAAAAAACCTTTGAAAAAATGCTGAAGGAACTAAGTATGGAAGTATCTGACCTCAACATTGTAAAGGCAATTTAGGACAAACTGAAGGCCAACACCATACAGAATCAGGACAAACTGAAAGCATTTCATCAAAACCAGGAAAAAGGGAAGTCTCTCCACTATCGCTCTTCCCATTGTATATAGCCCTTGATATTTTAGCCAGAACAATTAGAAAAGAGCAAGAATTAAAATGGATATGAATGGGAATGGAAGAGAATGAATGCTCCGGAAGGCATTTGGTTCTCATAAACAGCTTCAGCAACCTAGCAGTATACAAAATCAACACACAAAAATAAGGAACCTTTCTAGAAACCAATAGTGAATCTGCTGAGAAAGAAATCAGGGGGGAATTCAATTCTTTATTATTTTTGATAAAATACTAAGAATAAACTTAATCAAGTAGGTGAAAACTCTCTACCACAAAAATAGCTGAACACTGTAGAAAGAAATGGAAAGCACCAGAATATGGAAGACGTCCCGTGTTCATGGATAGGGGGAATTAATATTGAGGAATTGACCATAGTACCAAAATGAATCTACAGGTCCATTGAAAACCACATATAAATACCCCAGTGATATTGTTTGCAGAACCACCACAACAATCCCTAAATTTGTATGGAAGAACAAAAGCCCCCAAATAACCAACACAATCCTAAACAAAAAGAGCAATGCTGGAAATATCCCATTACATGAGCTCAAAATAAAAGAATACAAAGCCATAGTAATGAAAGCAGAGTGGTTCTGGCATAAAAGTAGAGAAGTTGACAAATGGAATAGAATAGAAATCACAGAGGTATCCCCCGGTCATCTTATTCTGGACAAAGGTGCCAAAATCACACATTGAAGAAAAGGAAGACTCCTTAGGAAATGTTGCTTATGAAACTGCTTATTCACATGTAGAAGAATAAAATTAGATGCCTGCCTCTCACTCTCACAAAAGCCAATTCAAAACAAACAAGCAAACAAACAAACAAAAAACCCAAAACATAAGGCCTGAAAATTTTAAACTGCTCATAGATAAATGTAAAGCAAATTAATTCAAGATATAGGCACAGGCAATGACTTCTTGAACGGGACGCCTCTGTATCAGTAAATGATAGTAGGAATCAATAATTTTATGTTGTGTTGGTACATTATAATTATATATAATAATAGGACTCATTTTGCCATATCTGTACATGCACATGACATAAATTAATCAATGTCATAACCAAGTATCTTCCCTTTCCCTCCCCTCCCTCGTCCACAAATCTACTTCCTCTACTACTGTACTAGTCCTTACATTAATAGTAGTAGTACTATAAATATTTTAATTGGTACTTTATAACTATATAGAAAAGCGGGATTCACGGACATAGCATGAAAGCAAGAAATACACTGGGAAAAAATTAGTGTAACTTAGCTGTTTAAGGAATAAAAGTATGAAAATAAAAGAACTGATAAATGGCATGGCATCAAATTAAAAATCTCCTGCATGGCAAAGGAAGCTATCGACAGAGTGGAGAGACAGCCTACAGAATGAAGGGTATTTTTGCCAGCCACTCTTGTAACAGAGGATTAATGTCCAAAATATATGAAGGGCTAAGGAAAGCTGAATTCCAAAAAGAAAAATAAGTAATCCATTCAATCAATGGGTAATAAATGATAAATAAATAAAATAAAATCAATAAAAGCACAAATGACCAATAATTATCTGAAAAATTGTTTGACATGTTTAGCTATCACAGAAATGCAACTCAAAACCACGTTGAGATTCCATCACACTATAGTTAGAATGGCAATAATCAAGAATAAAATAATAAGAAGTGGTGGCATGGATGTGGGGGAAAGTAACATGTATGCACAGTTTTGTGGAATGTAAATTACTACAGCTGCTATGGAAATAATGGTGGTGAGTCCCTAAAAATCTGAAAATACAACTACATATGATTCGGTTACCAACTCCAGTATATACCCAAAAGAATTGAAGTCAACCTACCTTAGATATACCAGAACACCCAAGTTTAGTGCTGCACATTTTGTTATACCCAAGGTAGGGAATCAGCCTGGGTTCCCAAAGCAGATGAATAGGTAAAGGATATGTGGTACATCCATACCACATATGCATTCCCAAAAGAAGGAAAAATGAAGTTTTGCCATTTGCAGGAAATTGGATGGAAATGAAACACATCATTTTATGGGGAAAAGTCACACTGAGAAAGGCAAGTATCACTTGAATTCTCATATATTGAAGATAGCTGACGGAAAATATGTTTGAATATAGAAAGACACTATTAACATAGAGTAAGGTGGAGGGGAGGGCAAGCGGAGGTAAAGGACAATGAAATTGATTAATGTATGCTTTTATGTCACATGAACATGCCACGATGAAAACCATTACACAGTACAATTAATATAAACTTACAAAAAGAAACTAACTAGAAGAATACCATTGCCTGTTGTTATGGAGCAAGACTATGATCCAAGAGGCACAGGAACCTGAGACAGAAGTATTTCAAGTTTGAGACAGACTCAGACAATCAGTGAGGCCCTAAGCAACTTAGCAAACCTTGTCTCAAAATTAAAAAACAAACAAACATAAACGTAAAGAGGATGGGGAGGTGGCTCAATGGTAAATTACTCCTGGGTTTGATCTCCATCTCAAAAAAGAAAAGTGTCACCCCCCACCCCCCAAAAAAGAAAGAAAAAAATAAAAGAGTAAATTCTCCCACACAAACAGCTCTTCCTCCCAAGCCTCTACTCATGTCCTGAGTTCATTATTTTTCTATTCAAGGTATAAAATAAGAGGAATCTTTGAGAAACATATTTTTCATCTTATTTATCTCCTAATAAAGAGGAAGTCAAATCCCATTCAAAATAGTTTGCTCACAATTTTACTCTCTCTTCCATTTTTACTGCCCCCTCATTGGATGATACCATCTGGGTTTCTAGCTTACACACTGGCCTCCCTCTTTGGCTTTTATACCTTTCCTAGGTTTTGCATTTCCTGTCAACAAAAAGAAACATCACTGGACATTTGTTGCCTAGTGCACATTGAAACTCCTTAAGCTGGTATTGAAGGCACTGATCTATCTAGGCACAGATTTTCTTTTCAGTTTTCAGAGTTTCCCCCTCTATTATTATTATTATTATTTTTTGTCATTCTCCTTTTCATTGTGGTTCCAGTCATCCTTGTTAGGGAAAAAAAAAACAAAACTGTCTTTCATATATTGCTTATCTTCATGCAATTTAACAAGCTATCTCATTGATTTTAAAGAGCATATTAAATGCCTACCATGACCCCATGATTGGAGATAGAATCTGAAAAATGTCACACTGTTTGTCAGCTTGCCAACTCTTTGACCCAAATACCTGAGAAGAACAAGAGAAGAAAATATTATTTTGGCTCATGGTTCAGAGTTTTATTTCATGGCTGACTGAATCCATTTCTCTGGGTCAAATGTTATGAAGAACATCATGGTGGGAGGCATGGTGGTGTAGGGATACTCCATTCACCTCAGCCAGGAAGCAGTTAGCGCGTGAAGCTGAAGGAAGAAGGGGCTGAAGGGAAGATCAAGCTTTCCATAGCGCGTGAAGCTGAAGGAAGAAGGGGCTGAAGGGAAGATCAAGCTTTCCATGGCAAGCTCGCAGTGTCCCACTTCCTCCAGCCATGTTCCACCTTTTTACACTTAATGCACAGTCTTTTCAAGCAAGGATGGCATGATTAGGTTAAATCTCTAACAACCCAATCATTTAGCTTCTGAATATCCCTGCATCGACATAGGAGATTTTGGGAGAACACCTCATATTCAAATCATAAACTAGCACCCCTGTCCCCAAAAATTCTTATCAATCTCACACCCCAAAATTTATTTGGTCCATCCCTATCATTCCCACAGACTTAATAGTTACAGCAGTGCTCAAAAGTGCAAGTCCAATGTCTCCTCTGAGACTGAAGAAAAAGTTGACTGTGAGCCACTGTAAAAATCAAAAGAAATTTACATACATCCAACATATGATGAAACAGAATAAGCTTTGCCATTCCAAAATGGAGAAAAGAAGTATATAAAGAAGGGATTGGACATAAACAAGACTGATCCCAGCCAAGCACACAGGTCCTGTAATTGTGCATGAAGGACCTAGGACACATGGCTGTGAGAGACACTCTCCAAAGGGTTTGGGCGGCCCCACCTAGTTGGCCTTGCTGGTTGTAGTGCACATGGCCTCTCTTTTAGCCTTGGCTTCCTCCACAGTCAGCACCATTCTTCCGCTGATGCTCCACCTTAATGACACCTCTTAATTCCTGTGGGTCTCCATTCTAGCATCAAATTCAACATTATAGTTTCACACATCATTCTATCAGGGACAGCTTTCAGGGATTTTGATCCTTCTGCAATTTACCTGAACTCCTGGGTGTTTCTTTGTAATCTTGGTGGAAACCTCCACGACCCCTTAATTCCAGCATCCTGCTTTCCTACACAACTTCCACCATGTGGATGAAGTCAATTTCTGTTTCCAAGTCCTGCAGTATCTGGGTCCCCTGGAATTATGGCTGCATGGGGCTTCTTGAGTGCCTTTGAAGCTGAGTGCAATGCCAAGATTTCATTGACATCCCTGGGCAAGCAGGACACTCTCATGATTTCTTTTCAAAGGACTTTTACCTCTAGTACTCTTGAGCCTTTGATGGGTGTGGTCTTGTGAGCTGCTGAGATGCCCTCAAGCAACATTTCTATTTTGTCTGTGCAAAGTACATAGCATTTCTTCACTGACTTCAATATCTTTAGCAACTACACCTTCCATGACTCCAGGTTTACGAACACTTTTCCGTTGTTTAAAACTCTTCACCTCTGCTTTTTGCTCTCTCTATTTTCACAGCAAAACTGGCAAACATCTGTCAGCAAAATCCATACCACTGACTGAAGGCTGTGCTGCCTTGAAATTTCCTCTGCTGTATTAATTACAACATCACTTTTAAATTCAGTCTTATACAAAGTCTCAGCACATGAGAAAAATTTAGAGAAGTTCATTGCAAGAATGTGTCATGAGTGGTCTCTACTCCAATTCTCAATAGAGTCCTCGTTTCTCTCTGAAGCCTCAGGGGCACAGTCTGCATTCCCGTCAGCATTCTGGTCTTCTGAGCTCCCACCACAGTCTCCCATTAAGCTTTTCTTTCAGTATTCTAAAGCTTTTCCAGCCTGAATTACCAAACTTTTCCTATTTCCTCCCGCAAACCATTTGTGAGGGCTTCTGAAACACATGGTCATATTACTCGCAATAATAACCCCACTTCTTGGTACCCAATTCTGTGTTAGTGAGCTTTGCTCCACCATGACCAGCATAGATGATGAGAACAACTTAGATGAGGGATCGTTTATTTGCCTCATGGTTCAGAGTTTTAGTTCATGGCTGGTCAAGACCATTGCTCTGGGTTCAAAGTAAAGCAGAACAAGAACATCATGGCAGAAGGGTGTGGGGGAGGAGTGCTGCCCCATTCATGGCAACCAAGAAGCAAAGAAAGGGAGAATCAGGGAAGGGGAAGGAGGGAGTGACTCTGACAGATAAGATTGGGGAAAAAAAAAAGAATTCTGGGGCAGACTCTCAGTGACCTAGTTCTTCCAGGCATGCCCCACTTGCCTGTAGTTACCACACTGTCAGTCCATTCAAAAGGAGTTGATTTGGTTACAGCTCTCACTGTCCAATTACTTCACTTCTGAACATTTCTTCATTAATGCAGGAGTTTTTGGGGAAAATATCATATCCAATCTGTAAGAAGCACTCTTCTAGTAGGCTAAGGACATCTGATTTAAATGTATCAGGAAAAAATACCACATAAAGACCTAAAATCTTATACAATATTAAAGTATCAGTGAAATTGGTGGGAAGACAAATTAGTCTGTTCTGCTATAATGCTTATTTTGAAAATGTAAATATGTATCAGTGTGTAATGGTTAATTTGAATTGCCAGCTTGATTGGATTAAGGGATGCCAAAGATTAAGAGACCTCTGGGCATGTCAATGAGGGTATGCCAAGGAATGACTGACATGTGGGAGATCCTCCTTAAGCGTGGGCTGCACTGTCCAATAGGATGGTGGCTTGGTTGGAATAAAGTTGGAAGAACAAGGAAGCGCCAACAGATGCAAGCTTGATTCTTCTTGTACAGGTTCCTGATTGCTGCTGCGATTACCCGAGGAGATCCGACCTTGCTCCTTTCCTTCATGCTTCCAAAGAGGACTCTGCCAGTGATTCTCCGGGGACATTCCAGAAGCCTTTGGTTTCTGACTGGGGTACAATCATTGATCGCTCTTATTCTGAGGCTCCAGCCTCTTGGACTGCACAGTTACTGGTTCCTCCAACTTTCCAGCATGCAGACGGCCATTGTGGACTATCCAGCTTCTGGTCCTGTAAGGCAATCTAATGAGTTCCTTTTTTATAATCATATTTCCTGTTGATTCTGTTCCTCTAGAAAACCCTGACTAATACAGAAATTGGTACCAGTAGTGGCTCTAGGGAAACAGAATTGTAAGGATAAATTTCCTTAGTTGGTTTTGTGGTTTCTGGAGTTGGCTGTCTAATTTAGGTAGGCCTAACGTTACTAAAGTCTCTCCTCCTGGTACTTCGGAGAGCGCTGATAATCCGTGGTGTGAACTATTTACAGAGATTCGTAAAGCATATGCATTTGATACTCCCAGTTCACCACTTGTAAAAGGCAAGAAGTTTAACGACTCTATAAATGATACCTTTGAACAGTTATGGAAAAGTAAGAAATATGATGACGTTGGTTGTTTGCTTCTGGCTTCGCTGGACAAAGTAACAAAGGAGAACAATGAGCTCAGAAATTCAGCTTCTCAACTTCAGAAGGGCAAAACTGATCTGAAAGCTGCTAAGTGCGTTTTGAAGGAGAATCTTTTCTCTTGTAGTCATAGGGCTGAGGTTGCTGAAAACCAAACACAAACCCTCATCCTGCAATTGACTGAATTAAGATGCAAGTTTAACTCTCAGCCTTGGGAGGTGTGTCCGTGGTTAAAGTGAGGATGCTGCTTGGAAAAGAATGGGACCCTGCATGTTGGGATGGTGATGTATGGGAGGAGCCTATGAAGGGGCTGGGGACATTGAACTCCCATATTCTGATGAGTTTTTCTTTCCAGAAGTTGTTGAGTCCCCACCCTTAGCCATGACTGAGGCATCCCTACCCCCATCCTGCTGTAGCACTGGCTTTTCCACCTTCCCTGGAGGAAACCAATCCTGCTTTGCCTATGGATAGAGTAACAACCTTCCGTGATTCAGTTACTCAGCAAGAAAATGGTGATACTCCACAGGACCCACCCTTACCACCCACTTTTGCCTCCAGGTCTACAACTAGATGCAAATCTAAGCAGGTCCCTAGAGATAAGGTGCAGAGTGTGGTCCATGAGGAGGCACGCTACACTCAGAAGGAACTTCTTGAGTTTTCTAATTCATACAAGCAGAGGTCTGGGGAACATGTGTGGGGATGGATTTTAAGGGTGTGGGAAATGTTGAAAGGAACATAAACTTAGATCAGGCCGAATTTATTGATATTGACCCATTAAGTAGAGAGACTAGATTTAATGTAATAGCTCACAGTGATAAAAAAGAAACAAGGTACTAGCAGTTTGTTTGGAATGGTTGACTGAAATATGGATCCATAGATGGCCTACTATAAATGAGCTGGAAATGCGTGACATCCCTTGGTTTACTTTTGATGAGCGAATTCAGAGGCTCAGAGAGATTGGAAAGCTGGAGTGGACCTGTCATGTATGACTCTCTCCTCCGTACTGGTAGGGTCCAGAAGATGTGCCCTTCACCAAAATTATAAGAAGCAAATTTGTGTGGGGTGCACCAGCATCCTTGAAGAGCTCTATCGCTGCTATTCTTTGCAGGCCACACCTTACTGTAGGAGCTGTGATCAATCAATTGGAACACTTAAATGTGAAGGGAATGATTGGGTATCAGGGAGGAAAGGGACAAGGGGCACCCCTCCATTGCCAAAGACAGGGTGGTCGTACCTACTGTAATGGATAGCAAAGGAGAATAACGGGACAAAATGTTCTGACTCATGTAGATCTCCAGCATTGACTAATTAGCCATGGTGTTTCTAGAAGCCGAATAGATGAAAAACCCACCAAATTCTTACTTGACTTATATAAGCAGAAAAATTCTAGGGCAAGTGTACAAAAGTCTGCCCTTGATCATAACCACAGAGAATCACGGCCCCTCAACCACTTCCCAGATTTGAGTCAATTTACAGATCCAGGAGCCCTGGAATGAAGAGGAGGCCAGGTCCCCTTGAGGAAGGACCCTGGTACAGTACCAAAATTCTTTACTGTTAATCATTCTCCCATCCTTACCCAAAGGGACCTAAGGCCATTTACAAGGGTAACGGTGCATTGGGGGAAAAAGCAATGATGAGTCCTTTCTTAGACTGCTAGACACAGGCTCTGAATTGACATTGATTCCAGGAGACCCACAATGTCACTGTGGCCCTCCAGTAAAAGTAGGGGCTTATGGAGTTCAGGTGATCAATGGAGTTTTGGCCAAGGTCCAACTCACAGTGGGTTCACTGGGCTCCCAAACTCATCCTGTGGTTACTTCCCCAGTCCCAGAATGTATAATCAGGATAGATACACTTAGCACTTGGCAAAACTCCCACATTGGTTCTCTAACCTGTGGAGTGAGGACTATTATGGTGGGAAAGGCTAAATGGAAGCCTCTGCACCTGGGAAAACAGTGGATCAAAACCAATACCACATCCCTGAAGGATGCAGAGATTAGTGCACCATCAAGGACTTGAAAGATGCAGGGGTGGTGAATACCACGACATCCCCATTTAACTCTCCTATTTGTCCTGTGCAGAAGACAGATGGGTCTTGGATAATGATGGTTGATTGTCATAAGCTTAATGACGTGGTGACTCCAATTTGCAGCTGCTGTACCCGATGTGGTTTCTTTGCTTGAGCAGATTAATACATCTCCCGGTGCCTGGTATGCAGCTATTGATCTGGCAAATGCTTTTTCTCCATCCCGTTGCATAGGGCCCACCAGACGCAATTTGCTTTCAGTTGGCAAGGCCAGCAATGTACCTTCACGGTCCATTCTCAGGGGTGTGACAACTCTCCAGCACTGTGTCACAGCTTAGTTTGCAGAGATCTTGATTGCCTTTCTCTTCCACAAGGTAGTACACTGGTCCATTATATAGATGACATTACATTGATTGGACCACCTGAGCAGGAGGTAGCAACCACTTTCAACTCGCTAGTGGAGCATTTGTGTACCACATGTTGGGGAATAAACCCCACTAAAATTCAAGGGCCTTCAACTTCAGTCAAGTTTCTAAGAGTCCAGTGGTGTGGGGCCTGCTGAGATATCTCTTCTAAGGTATAAAGAATAAGTTGTTGCATATGACCCCTCCTACATTAAAGAAAGAGGCACAGTGTCTGGTGGGCCTATTTGGATTTTGGCGGCAGCACATTCCTCACTTGTGTGTGTTACTTTGGCCCATCTATGGGGGAGAAGGCTCTGCAACAGGTCCAGGCTGCTGTGATGGCTGCTCTGCCAGTTGGCCCATATGACCTGGCAGACCCAATGGTACTTGAAGTGTCAGTGGCAGATAGGGATGCTGTCTGGAGCCTTTGGCAGGCCCCCATAGGTAAATCGTTGAGGAGACCATTGGGATTTTGGAGCAAGACCCTGCAATCCTCTTCAGACAACTACTCACCCTTTGAGAAAGAGTTCTTGGCCTGATACTGGGCCTTAGTGGAAACTGAATGCTTGACACTGGGCTTCCAGGTTACTATGTGACCTGAGCTGCCCATCATGAACTGAGTGTTATCTGAGCGACCAAGCCATGAAGTTGGACGTGCAAGCAGCACTCTGTCATCAAGTGAAATTGGTACATACATGATCGGGCACAGGCAGGACCTGAAGGCACGAGTAGGTTGCATGAAGTAGTGGCCCAAATGTCCATGGTTCCAACTCCTGCTGCAGTACCTTCTGTCCCTCGGCATAAACCCATGGCTTCATGGGGTGCACCTTATGATCAATTAGCAGAGGAAGAGAAGACTGGGGCCTGGTTTACAGATGGTTCTCCACCATATGCAGGTACCAACCGGAAGTGGACAGATGCAGCACTGCTGTCTGTTTCTGGAACTATCCAGAAGGACAGTAGTGATGCGGAATCTCCACAGTGGGCCCACATTTTGTGCAGTGCATCTGGTTGTGCATTTTTCCTGGAAGGAGAAACAGCCAGATGTGTGACTGTACACTGATTCATGGGCCATAGCCAGTGGTTTGTCTAGCGGTTTGGGAAACTGGAAAGAACATAATGGGAAAATTGGTGACAGGGACATTTTGGGAAGAGGTACAGAAGTGGATAGACCTCTCTGAATGGGCAAAGGATGTAAAGATATCTGTGTCTCATGTAAATGCCCACCAAAAGGTGACCTCAGCAGAGGAGGACTTTAATAATCAATTAGATAGGATCCACCTGATCTGTGGATAGCAGTCAACCTCTTTCCGCAGCCACCCCTGTCATTGCACAATGGACTCATGAACAGAGTGGTCATGGTGGCAGGGATGGCAGTTGTGCATGGGCTCAGTAGCATGGACTTCCACTCACTAAGGCTGATCTGGCTACAGACACTGCTGAGTGCCCAATTTGCCAGCAGCAGAGATGGACCCTAAGCCCCTGACATGACATCATTCCCGGGGAGATCAGCCAGCAACCTGGTGGCAGCTTGATTATACTGGACCACTTCCATCATGGATGGGGCAGTGGTTTGTCCTTACTGGAATAGACACTTATTATGGGTATGGATTTGCCTTCCCTGCACATAGTGCTTCAGCCAAAACCACCATCCGTGGACATACAGAATGCCTTATCCATTGCCGTGGTATTCCACACAGCGTTGCTTCGGACCAAGGAACTCAGTTCGCAGCCAAAGAAGTGAGGTGCTGGGCTCATGATCATGGGATTCACTGGTCTTACCATGTTCCCCCACCATCCTGAAGCAGCTGGTTTGATAGAATGATGGAATGGACTTTTGAAGATGCAGTTACAGTGTTAGCTAGGAGGCAATACCTCACAGGAATGGTGCAAGGGTCTTCAGAAGACTGGCTATACTCCAAATCAGCGTCCACTATATGGTGCTGTCTCTCCTATTGTTAGAATTCATGGATCCAGGAATCAAGGCGTGGAGAGAGGAATGGTACCACTCACCATTACCCATAGTAACCCACTAGGAAAGATTTTGCTTCCTGTCCCTGCAACCTTATGCTCTTCTGGCCTAGTAGTCTTAGTTACAGAGGGAGGAATGCTGGGAGCAGAAGTTGGGAGATATTACAATGGATTCATTAAACTGGAAGTTAAGACTTCCCTCTGGCCACTTTCAGCTCCTCATGACTCTGATTCAACAAGCTAAGAAGAGAGTTACAGTGCTACTGGGGGCGGTTGATCCAGATTACCAAGGGGACATTGAATTGTTACTGCACGATGAAGGTAAGGAAGCATACCCCTGGAGTGCAAGAGATCCCTTAGGGCATCTCGTGGTATTACCCATTGACCTGCTATTAAGGTCAATGGGAAACTCACCTACACATGCATTAAGAGGAAATGTTTGTTTCTCTCCTGCTATTCACTTAATGGACAATTGATTGACTTAGTATCAGTACTTAAAGTAATGCTTTTGCTTTTCCTTCTATCTGGAGAAAGAACTAGTGCATTTTTGGTTGTAGGAAGGATAATTATGTTAGGCGGGATTATGACCTTGTTAATGTGCTTATTTGGAGATTAATTATGCTGTGAAGAGTCATATTTGGATATAATGTTGACAAGGGGTGGACATGTAACGGTTAATTTGAATTGTCAACTGGATTGGATTAAGAGATGCCAAAGATTAAGAGGATTCTGGGTGTGTCAATGAGGGTGTGTCTAGAAATGATTGACATGTGGGATAGCGAACTGAAGTGGAGATCCTCCCCAAGACTGGGCAGCATCATCCAATAGGAAAGTGACCTGGATGGAAGAGTGTTGGAAGAACAAGAAAGTGCCAGCAGATGAAAGCTCAACTCTTCTTGAACGGGTAGGTACTTGATTGCTGCTGTGATCGCCTGAGGATGTCAGACTATCCCTCCTTCCTCTCCCAAAGAGGACTCTGCCAGTGATTTTCCAGAGAGTTTCCAGAATCCTTTGGTATTGGGCTGGGGGGCTGGGGTAGTATCTTCTATCCCTACCTGTTCTGAGGCTTCAGCCTCTTGGACTGCACAGCTACTGGTTCCTCCAGCTCTCCAGCATGCAGGTGGCCACTGTGGACTATCCAGCTTCTGACTGTGTAAGCCAATCTAATAATTTCTAATAAATTCCCTTTTTATAATCATCCTTCCTGTTGGTTCTGTTCCTCTAGAGATCCCTGACTAATACACAGTGCAATTGGTACATCTGGGGGAAAATTTTGAGCATGAAGAGAATTTTATGTTTGCTTATGAATGGTTTATCTGTGAGGGGAACCCATGAACATGCAGCCAGATGTGCCAAGTCACATAGGAATGAATATAATGGGCACCTCAACGCATCTCAAGAAGTTACTAGCTACCTCAGTTTGCTGTGTGGCCTGTGTAATGAGTCACACACTTCCACGTGCTATGATATAGCTTTCCTTACCATTTCAGATAACTCCCCATCCAACGCTTTGCATTAACAGGTAAATTTTACAACGTGACACCCACTTCCAAAATCAAGCTTGAGGTTTTCATTTTTCTTTCCTCTCCCAAGGGAAAATGCCAAACTTATATTGTCAATGTGTTCCTTAACAATTTAACATATATGAAATAGTGTTACAATGTGTGCTAATTTCCTTCCTCATTAAAAATATGTCATCTGGAATATTTTTGGGCATTGTAGCACAACTCCATTGTCCCGATAAGCTCTCATGTAACTCTTGCCAAATCTTTCACGGAGTGGTGATATTTAGGGGGTGGATGTGGGTGTTATGGAAGAGCTATCTCTATAACACTTTTGGAAAGACCAACGAGTGTCACATCATTTGATCTGAAAACCTATTTTATTCCATATTATTAATTACAGTAAAACAAAAGGAATAACCTTAAGATGACAAACAGGAAGAGAACAGTTTATTAAAAGTGATAACTCAATGAAGTAACTTATTACTGATAATTTGAAAAGATAATAATGGAGACCATAATTAAACATTGAAAATGTACAATGTAATTAAGAACCAAAATTAAATTTTATTGTGAATGTGGTTATTTAAAAATGGATGCAGGAAGCCCAGGTGAAAACCCAATATTTAAATTTGAAAAGAGACATCTGTTGGAGATATATACAAATACATAATTTAGAAACAATCGCCCTAACCAAAGGAATTAGAGTCTCAGTCTAAATGGGTATTTGCCTCATGCTCTTTTCAAGGTTGTAAAATTATGAAATGTTAAGCAAAGATTGGGCAGGCTATAGAGTGTGTACTTTTTTTTTTCTTGCATTGCTTCTGTAAATCCCAATAACTTTTAGAAGTTTTGAAAATAAAAGTGTTCCTTGCCACTGACATAAGTGACTGATCATTTTAATGGAAAAATATTATTTTAAAACTGTCCAAAAAGACTCATGGCAAGGTGACTGAATAGCAACACCCAACACTCACTTTTCTCCCCCACAAAGAAGAATCAAAGGAATATGTGTATGAAAGCTTGTGGAAGTGAATGACCTTGAGAGAAAAGTGAACAAAGTAGAAATATGGAAATGTTGTAACGTCCAGAGATTTTGGACAGAAACACAGTAAGAGAAAACATATCTGAGTCTCTACAACACCTGCTTCCACTGCACCAATGAGGATCCCCATCATTGATCCCGTTGATCACCTCTCTGGAGACCTTGTCTAATAACACATGGCTGAAAAGAATGGTCATGAGTGCCGTGGAGGAGATTCTGTGAATTCTGTTCCTGTCTCTCTACATAAAGCAACTGGGCAAGTGCCACTTTTCAGTTGTACGCAAGGTGTTTCAGGCCCCTCCCCTGAAGATGCCTCACTGAGAAGCCAGTACCAGGGGCCCTTATAAGTAACAGAGCTGATATCAACAGCATCCAAGGAAACCCCCCATGCTCCAATTGTAGGAGTAGCCATGTAGGGTACAACCATAGCACTGCTGTGTACACCACTCTCCTGAACTGCAAGAGTGTCCTCACCCTTGCATGACCCACAAAGCCAGTGGTTCTCTTTGATTCTGATATGCTGTGCACTGTGTCAAAATGCACTAATCACAGCCAAGGAAGCAACCAGGAGATACTGTTAAGGGGCCCAGCAGGAAATAACAATGCACAACAAATCTATACACCATAAGACAACACCCGTCTCTTTGGCAAACAGGTGCTTACTAAGAAGGTCATCCCTTTGAAGTGGTAGAGGTATCCATGCTAGCAGACTTGCCAATATAGGAACGCAGGAATGTGTAAGAACAAAATAACATGTCACCTCCTAAAGATTCTTAACTCTCTAGAACAGATTCTAAAGACAGTAAAGAGAATTAAGTGCCTCACAAACAATCCAAGGAAAGAAATTAGAAAATCTGAATCAGATCAAAGAGAATACAGATAAACCATTAAATGGAATTAGGATAACACTGCAATAAATCAATGAGAAATTCAACAAAGACAGAGTGATTTTGAGAAAAAACCAATCAAAAATCTTTGAAATAAAAACCTCAGGAAATAAAGTACAGCCAGGCTTGGTGCCACATATCTGTGATCCTAAAGCCTAGGGAAGCTGAGGCCAGAGTAGCTCATGTCCAAAACCAGTCTCATCAACCTAAGAGGGACTCTGTCTCGAAATTAAAAAAAAAAAAAGTAAAGAAAGAAAAAGATTTGAGGATGTAGCTCAGTAATACAGCATCCGAGTTTTGATACCCAACACCACAGAAAAGGAAAGAAAAAAGGGAAAGGATCTGGATTAATAGATTAATCAAAAGCCTCAACAAAAAGGAAGACCAAGTGACAGAAAGAATAATGGAGCATTAAGACAGGTGTTTTCCAGTATTTCATTTTGTGGTTCAGATAAGTGGTGTCTCATAAAGCTCTTTTGTAGTGCATGAATCTTCAGAGGTGAAATGATTCAATTATGAGAACTGCTACCTGATTTTTGGAATACTTTTTTGATGGATTAGTAATTTGAAAGAATTATTATAATGGGGGGTAACTCTAGACAGGGGGGATGTAGCTGGAGGAGGTGGATAGCCAGGGTATATCTCACTCCCTGGCTCCCCTTCCTGTTTCTCTGATTCTTGTCTCCCATGAGGTGAGCAGCTTTCCTCCACCATGTGCTTCTACCACGATGCTCTGACTCACCTTCTACCCAGAGCAATGGAGCTGGCTGATCCTCTGAATGCATGAGTCACAAAAGAACTTTCATTCTCTAAGTTTTTCTTGTCAGATACATTGGTCAAAGTGACAAAAAACTGAATAACACATCACATCCAGGCAGTAAGCAAGACAAAAAACAAGGAAGAATGAAAATCACTTTCAAGATTTGTGGCACACAACTAAATGATCAAGCATCAATATGAATGGCTTTTCTTTTGAGGGAAGAATACATGTTAAGGGCATAGGAAACCTGTTCAATTAAATAATAGGAGGAAACTTATGAATCTTGAGAAAGACATGGACATCCATGTGCAGGAGCTTTATACAACCCCATGGGCCCGTGACAAAGAAATGTACTCTGCATGACATATGTAGTCACTCTGTCAAAAGTGCAGGATGAAGAAAGAATTTAAGAGTCTGTGAGAGAAAAGGTGCCTAATCACACGTAAGGGCAACTCCCTTAGACTGAAGCAAATTTATCTTCAGAATCCCTAAAGACTAAGGAAGATGGAAGAGCAGAGCTAGGTAGTAACACACAAACCCTCCACAGGCCAGAAAGGAAGACAGTGAAGGAACAGCTTGCCAGAAATAGGTGAGTGTCAGAGCAAATGCTTCGATACTCAATATCAGACAGTGTGAGACTTGGAGAGTCTTGAAGTTTGGTTACGGAGCAGAAAATTAGGACAGAGTTCCTTAACCCTGAACCTGAAATGGGGGTGGTGGTGGGGGAAGTGGAAACAGACAGAAAGGGGGAGGAAAGGCACATAAGCTCACTTCCTTAACAAGAGCTGGAAGAAAAATTGAGCAAATCAAAATGCAACAGGAGCAACCAAATCAGTGAGGGAGATCAAGCAATTTAGCACAAACTATGGACTGAAAGCTGCACTGGGCATGGCAGACATTTCGTGTAATCCAAAGCTGGCCAGCCTCCCTAGAAGAAATGCCGCTTATCAATGCCGCTTCTCCCCACCTTCAGATAACAACAAATCAAAGCAGCAGTACCTTGGCAGCAGGATGTCTCAATAATCCATCTAGAATGAACTGGTAGAGGGACTGATACCAGCTGAAATTTGCTGAAAAGCACTCCCCCTCACTGCTAGATAAGGGGAATGGGGTGAAACAGACATGAGAACTGGTCCCTCCCGAGGAAGTGCTGACCTAACCCCTTGCTCCACACAGACTTAGTGGTAGCGTGGGTAGAGTTGGGAATGCATGCCCATGACTCACAGGAGTGGACAGCAAACTATCAGGCACAGATAGGACAGTGGCTGTCTCTGGCCCAGTCAGCAAAGGGGACCAGTGCCCACCATTCATAACTACATTGAATGGGAACTCGGATACAGGGGAAGCAGTGGCTGGGAAATCTACAACCCTTGCAATCCGTGTGGGAAAAGGGGAAGCATTTATGCAACAGAGACCAACCAAATGTCCTGCACTTGCAGACAGCTCCCAGGCTCCATCCCACTTTGAAGATGACGCTGTAGAGGGGAGCAGGTTCACAGTGTCCCACTGAAGTCAGAGTAATATCATTGAGCCCCACATTCTTTGCTCCTGCAGACAATAGAAACAGTCAACAGACTCAGAAAAACATCCCCTGGGCTTCCAGACTCAGGTTTCTGGACTGATAAACAAGAACCAAATGGTGGGGATACCATAGCAACTAGGGGAGTGACTCCTGTACCCCCAGGACCTCTAGGGCAACCTAAAAGAAGAGTGATGGACATCTTCTAAAGATCCCCAAACCTGATGAAATACAAACCAGGAAGACTCAATAAGAATTTCCTCCAACTTGGCGTGGTTTGCTGTAAATAGCTGTGATGTCAATGTTGTTCAAACACATGGAGCTTGTCATTTTGGATTGATTCTGACACTGGTTACCCAAGTTCAACATTGGGCCCTCAACCCATTTGATTGTATTTCTTTTAATATTTTAAAGTACAAATTATAATCCTTCTCTCTATCTTGATTTTCCTAACTCAGGTTTACACTTGCATTTTGTAGCCCCCTTTTCCATCTTAGATTATGTGCTACTGCCCCAACACCTCATCCAGGTTTTTCTTTCTTTCTTTTTCTTTCTTTCTTTCTTTCTTTCTTTCTTTCTTTCTTTCTTTCTTTCTTTCTTTCTTTCTTTCTTTCTTTCTTTCTTTCTTTTTTGTTTCTATTATTTTTACTTTCACTCCTTTCTAATTTTCTCTTGCTTTTAGTCCATTTTTTGTCTCCATCTCTTTTCAGACTCTATATAATGTCACAGCAACTTTACTTGTCAATAAATAATTTTACAACCTATTTCAGAATATTACTATGAATTTTTGCATGGATTAGTGGAACAGTAGAG
The DNA here is from genome assembly GCF_902686445.1 of Sciurus carolinensis. Lineage (NCBI taxonomy): Eukaryota > Metazoa > Chordata > Mammalia > Rodentia > Sciuridae > Sciurus > Sciurus carolinensis. The sequence continues at coordinate 46,727,215 of NC_062232.1, forward strand.
AACAGCATAAACAAGTTTTTGTTCTTCCTAAGGTTGGTTACTATGTATCTTTGCTCTGAATTGATTACAGTAATTTGGGTTTAGTGCCTTCTCTCAAAGTGGTACAGACACTGGGCATAGCAGAAGGCACATATTGAGTGAACATATCAACATCTACATAATCACTCATCCTGGGGATCTTAGGAGAAAGAAGTACCTTGTATTAAAGAAGAAGTGATAATCATTACAAAATATGGGTAGACATACAATCAGTATTTGAAAGTAAGGGAGCAATCCACCTCAAAGAGCCTGCAACACTTCAAAAATTTATTCAATTGACAACGCAGTGGAAGAAATGTCACAGAAGTAATTTAGAGAGTTCATAGTACAATGAATTGGGAAAAAAAGGCATAGATTGGGAGAGAAAACACAGGAAGTGAAAGATCATTCCAATAAAGAGATAGGGATTCTAAAAAAGAACCAAGAGGGATTAAGGGGAACAAAAGATTCAATGTATCAAGTGAAAACTTCAATGTGAACCAAAAGAAAGAGTAAAAAATTATTAAAATTATAATGAGAAAGGAAATATTGCCATTGAAATAAAGAGGATAATCAGAAATTATTTTGAAAATTTATACTGCAATAAATTGGAGAATCTTGAAGACATTGACAAATTTCTAGAGACATATGACCTAACCAAATGGAACCAGGAGGATTTAGATAGTTGAAACAGATCAATTTCAAGTAATGAGATAGAAGACATAATCGTCAGAAGCCTACCAACAAAGAAAAGTCGAGAACCAGATGTATTCTCAAACAAGTTCTACCAGACTTTAAAAGAAATAACACCAATCCTACTCAAAATATCCCACAAAATAGAAAAGGAGGAAAACCTCCTGAAATCATTCTTTGAACCTAGCATCACTCTGACACCAATACTAGACAAAGACACATCAAGCAAAGCAAACTTCAGAACAATAATCTTGATGATTATAGATGAAAATATTCTTAGTAAATGATTGACAAATCACATACAAGAACACATTTAAAAGTGCACTATGAGCAAGTGGTTTATATACCAGGGATGCAAGGTTGTTTCAACATGTGAAAATCAATAAATGTAATTCACAACGTAAACAAAATGAAAGACAAGAATCACATGATTACCTCAATAGATGCAGAAAAAGCATTTGAAAAAATACAGTATTCATTCATCTTTAAAACATTGTAAAAATAGGGATGGTGTGAACATACCTCAACATATTAAAAGTTTTATATATACATATATATATATATATGACATATGTGCGTGTATATATATATATATATATATATATATATATATATATATACACATATGACAAACCCAAGGCCAATATCATTCTAAATGGAGAAAAACTGAAAGGATTCCCTCTAAAAATTGAAACAAGACAGCGATGTCCTCTTTTATCACTGCTATGCAACATAGTCCCTGAAACTAGCCAGAGAAATTAGGCAAAAGAAAGAAATTGAAGGGATACAAATAAAAAAGGAAGAGCTCAAACTACCTCTCTTTGTTTGTGACACAATCCTATAATTAGGAGACCTCAAAACTACATGAGAATACTTCTAGTACTCATAAATGGATTCAACAGGGTAGCAGGCTACAAAATTAACACCCATAAATCAATTGTGTTCCTGTGTGCCCATTCATCACAGCTTCAAATGTAGAGGTGAATGACCTCTACAATGAAAACTAGAGAACACTAAAGAAAGAAAGTGAATAAAACATTAGAAGATGGAAAGTTCTTCCATGTTCTTGGATAGGCACAGTATGTCCATTGGCTAAATGGATATACTACCAAAAGCACTATACAGAGTTATTGCAATTCCTATTTAAATTCCAATGAGTTTCTTCATGGAAGAAAAATAGAAAAATCAGTCATTGAAGTACTTTCTGGAAATATAAGAGACCAAAAATAGTCAAAGCAATGTCAGTGAGAAATGAGAAGTGGGAGGCACCACAATACCAGACCTTAAATTGCATTACAGAGCTACAGTAAGGAAAACAGCATGGTACTGGCACCAACACACACACATGAAGATGAGTAGAACAGAATAGAAGACACAGAGACAAACCCACTATAAATACAGTTATCTCATACTAGACAAAGTTGTCAAACACATACATTAGAGAAGAGATAGCTACTTCAACAAATGGTGCTGGGAGAACTGGAAATCCATATGTAGTAGAATGAAATTTAAACCCTATCTCTCACCCTGCACAAAACTCAACACAAAGTGGATCAAAGACGTAGGTATTAGAAATCCTGCACATACTAGAAGAAAATGTAAGCCCAACACTCCAACCTTTCAGCTTATGAACTGACACTCCCACCAAATTTCCTAAAGTGCTGGAAGAAATACAAAAAAATCAGTAAATGGCATGGTATCCATCTAAAGTGTTTCTTCACTGCAAAGGAAACAATTAAGAGCCTGAAGGGAGAGCCTCCAGAACAGGGAATAAATTTTGCTAACTGCACCTCAGAAACGACATCGTTTTCAGGAAATACATAGAACTCAAAAAGCTTAACACCAAAACAACAAATAACCCAATCTATAAGTAGACAATGGAACTAAACAGACACTCCTTGATATAAAAAATATGAATTTCAACGAGTGTATGAAAAAATGTTCAACACCACTAACATTTAAATACAAATTAAACCTACACAGAGATTTTACATCATTCCAGTCGTAACGATGATTATCAAGAATAAATATAACAGGTATTGGTGAGGATGTGAGGAAAAGCCTACATTCAGAGACTGTTGGTGGGACCACAAATTAGCACAACCACTCTGAAAAGCAGTAGAGGGATTCCACAAAAGAACTAGGAATGGAACCACCACTTGATCCAGCTATCCCAGTCCTCGGTACATACCCAAAGGAGTTAAAATCAGCACACTACAGTGTTGCAGCCATATCAATGTTTATAGCATCACAATTAACAAGAGCTAAGTTATGGAACCATCCTAGATGCCCATCAACAGATGAATCAATAAAGAATGTGTGGTATGTAGACACAATGAAATATTACTCAAATATAAAGAAGAATGATTTTAAGACATTCGTTGGTAAATGGATGGATCTTGGGACCATCGTGCTAAGTGAAATAGCTCAATTCTCAAAAAAATCAAAGGTCAAATGTTCTCTCTGTTATGTAGATGCTGACCCACAACAAGGGGGGAGGAAAAAATAGAAGTTCAGTGGATTAGACAAAGGGAAATGAATGTAAGGGAGGGTGATAGAAATATGAAAGACAGTGGAATGAATATGACGTAACTTTCCTATGTGCATATACGAATACACCACAGTGAATCTCAACTTTGTGTACATCCACAAGACTGGGATCCAAATTAGAAGGAGATACTCCATGTTTCTACAAATACATCTAAAGAGTCTCTACTTTCATATAACTAAAAAACAAATTTAAAAAGAAATTACAAAAATAGACCAAATTTAATAATCCTTGGGGTAGAAGAAGATTGTGGGATACATACTATAGGAATGCACACATTTCAATGAAGTAAGGAAAGAAAAAAGTTTTAATCTTATGCATGAGAGAGATATCCCTATGCAATCAATAAATGTATTTCACCACATAAATAGATATAAGGGCAAGGGTCACATGGTTTCCTCAACAGTTGCAGAAACATCATTTGACAAAGTCCAGCACTCATTCCTGCTCAAACACTGGAGAAACTAGGATTTCAGGGGACTTAATTCAACAATGTAAACCCAAAGCCAACATTTTACTGAATGGAGAAAAACCTACAGCACTTCCTCTAAAAGCAGATTGTATAACAAGCAGAAAAGTATTGGCACCTAAACAGACCAGAAGAGCAACGGAATAGTACAGAAAACACAGAGACAAATACACACAGAGGCAGTCATCTGATACTTGACAAAGGTGCCAAAAATGTACATTGGAGAAAGGACATCCTTTTAAAAAACAGTGCTGTGAAAACTGGTTGTATGTATATATAAGAATGAAACTTGATCAATATCCCTCACCTTGCACAAATTCAACTCATAGTAAATCAATGACCTAGAAATCAGACCAGCAACTCTGCAACTGCTAGAAGAAAATCTAAGCCCATGATTTCAAAATATTGGTGCAGGCACCAACCTCCTTAACAAGACTCCTAAAGCACCAGAAGTAAATATAGTAATCAATGAGTGGACAGCATCAAATATAAAAGCTTCTGCACAGCAAAGGAAGCAATTAACAGCATGAAGCAAGAGCATAGGCGATCTTTGACACCTGCTTATCAAATAGGGGATTGACACCCAGAATATTTAAAGAACTCAAAAATCTTAACAATAACAAAACCAAATAGCCCAATTGACAATTGGGCAAAAGAATTCAATAGACAGACACTTCTCAAAAGAAGTGATACAAATTATCAAAACTGTGTGAAAAATATTCAACATCCCTAGCGATCAGATAAATGTAAATCAAAAGCACATGAAGTAAGAATGGCAATTACCAAGAATATAAGAAATAAATTGTGGTGCAGATTTGGGGAGGAAGGAATGATCATGCATTTGTGGTGAGACTCCAAATTAGTAGAACCGCTCAGGAAAGAAGTAAGCATATTCCCCAAAACATTAGGAGTGAAAAAACCAGATGACCCAGCTATCCCACTCCTTGGTTACAACCAAAATTTCTAAAATTGGCATACTCTAGGGATAGAGTCACATTGATGTGTATAGCAGTGTGACTCCCAATAATCTAGTTATGAAAACTAACCAGATTCCCAGAAACAGAAGAAAGGATAAAGAAAATGTGGTGTAGGTATAGACAATGGTTTTTCTTTTTTAATTTTTAATTTTTATTTTTACAGACTGCATTTTGATTCATTGTACAAAAATGGGGTACAACTTTTTGTTTCTATGGTTGTACATGATGTAGAATCACACCAATCGTGCAATCATGTGCGTACATAGGGTAATGACGTTTGTTTCATTCCACCATCTTTCCCCTAACCCCCCTCTCATTTCCCTCTCCATACTCCAAAGTTCCTCCATTTTTCTCTTGCCCCCCACCCCCCACCCCCATTATGTATCATCATTCACTTATCAGAGAGAATATTTGGCCTTTGCTTTTTGGGGATTGGCTTATTTTTTACATAGCATGATATTCTTCAATTCCACCCATTTACCTGCAAATGCCATAATTTTATTCTTCCTTATGACTGAATAATAGTCCATTGTGTATATATACCACAGCTTCTTTATCCATTCATCTATTGAAGGGCTTCTGGGTTGGTTGCACAATCTATCTATTGTGAATTGAGATGCTATAAACACTGATGCGACAGTGTTACTGTAGTATGCTGTCCTTTGGGTATAACCCGAGGAGTGGGAGAACTGGGTCCAATGGTGGATTCATTCCATATACACAGTGGTTTTTCAATCTACCATAAAGAAGAATGAAGTTATGGCACTTACTGGTAAGTGAACTGAACTGGAAAATATCATCATAAGTGAAATAAACCAGACCCAGAAAGTCAAGGGTTGAATGCTTTCTCTCATACATAGTAGCTAGACAAATATAAGAAAAGTTAAAAAAATGAGGGAGGGGTCAAATCACATGAAAATAGGAGATCAGTGGAGTGAAGGGGAGGGAGGAGAGATTGGAAAATGGAGAAATGGAGTGAATCAGAACAAATTATCCTATGTACATAAATGAATATACAACAGTGATTGTCATCTTTATGAATATCTATATGCACTGATTAAAATAAAACTATGAATAAGTGGAAGAAAGGTCAGTGGAATAGAGGAGAGGGGACAGGGGAAGGGAGGAGTGTAGGGAAAGGGGGATTACTGGGGAAAGGGAAATTACAAAAGATTTTGATCATGATAGCATGTGAAAGTGTTAAACACACCAGAGTAGTAGATACACAATAGGAAAAGAAAAAGCAATGAAATGTTACCAATACTGTAAGCCATCAAAAGACAAAGATGAATAAAAGAGGGAGAAATGAACAAAGAATATTCAGAACAATTAGAAGAAAATCAACAAAACTGCCAACATACTTTTATACCTTTCATTAATAACAGTGAACATAAATGGTTTTAATTCTCCAATTAAAATACATAGGCCAATATAGACTGGTTATGTAAGGTTCCAGCAATACGTTGGTTAAAATAACTCACCTCACCAGTAAATACATGTGGACTGATAGTGAAAGAATGTAAAATGCTATTCCATGGAGATGGAGTACTAAAGTGAGCATGAGTTGTATTTGAAAAATAATCTTTTAGACAAAAAGCTGTAAGAAGGAACAAAGAAAGTCTATGTGTACTGATGAAGGGATCAACTCATCAAGAAGTTATAACAGTTATGTCTATACACATGTAATGTCATAAAATATGATATTATAGCACAAGCACTATTAGAACTAAAGTGAGCAATGCATTCCAGTCTAATAATAGTGAGGGATTCATTTATCCTTCTCTCACAATGGATTAGACAATGCAGAAAAAATCAATAACAAAAATGAAACATCAGAGTTAAAAGGATTCCTGGATTGAAAGGACTGAAGGAATATTTACAGGGCATTCCATTCAATACCTGAGGAATGCACATTGTCTTCATCAGTGAATGGGTCTTTCTCTAGAATTGTCCATATATTCCATCTCAAAAGCACCCATAAAATTTCAAATAATTTCATTCATTTCCCTTACCATTTCTGATCACAAGGAAATGATACTAGAAATCAATGACATGAGTAAGTTTAGAAACAATGCAAATAAAGGTAGAATGAACAAAATATTTACAAATAGAGTGGGTCACTGAGGAAGTCAGAGGGAAGTACCTTGGAAGAAAAAACTATAGAAACATATGTTCCAACACCTATCAGATGTAGTTGAAGCAGTCTAAAAGGGAAGTTGACAGCAATGTTTGTGTACATCAAAAAGTGGAGACATTTGTAATAAAAAACATAACGATGAATCCCAAGGACTTAGAATATGAGAACAAAGTCCAGAATTAGAAGGAAAACAATAGTAAGGAAACCTCAAGAAGAAATAGACACTGAAATATACATGAGATCAACAAAAAGAAGCGTTGGTTCCTTGAAAATATGAATGAATTTGGCAATACTTTACCAAGACTAAGAAAAAGGAAAGAAGGGCAAAATAAAGGCAATCATACACTATGGAATTGTAAAATCTGGAGAAGCTGCACAGAATTCTGGACACGTATGTGGTGGAACAATTGAATGAAGAGGACAACAACTGTAAATGGACCCATAATATGTAATGAGATTGAATCAGTAATAAAGTCACTCAACTGCCGGGGTCCAGCCCTAGCAGGGGTCGGGGTTCCTCGGTGGATGGGAGGTGTCGGCGCAGTGGACAAACAGCACACAGAGACACCAAGTGTTCTGAGGCTGAATCTGTCTTTATTTTTTCTGCCAGCCTTTTTATAGATATTTTGTTTTTAGTAATGATTATATCATTTTTGGTTAGTTTAAAACAAGAAAAACCTTCAAAAGTGCAATCTATGCTTTTCCTCAAAGTACACATTCTCTCTGTATGACAGCCCAGACCAAAACAACCTTATTTCCCAGTTAGATTAAAACAATCATGTCTCCCAGCTAAACTGAGGGCACCATGATCTGCCAGCCTTTAACCTTTAGAACAAACACATCAGTAGATTTTCTGAGAAACCACCCCCACCATGAACTCCAGTGTTTACCAGCGAAAAGTTTTTACTATTATTAAAGGGCAAAGAAATCAAATTATAGTTAATATTTAGCCTATCTTAATTTCACACAATGACAGACTACAATCTTATTCTGATTCTCAAAGAATTAGACTAATCATAGGAAAAGCACAAATCATATTCATGATAAACCTAAATGTTTTTATTATGCAAAGTATCTCTAGAATCAACTATTACGACTATGAAAGCAACAAAGGCTAAATACTGCATTCAAGCTCACAGGAATGTCTCTTTATCCATCTATTATTATACTAAAGCAATCACAGGCTCCTTTTAACTTGAACACAGCTACAATTGTTTATTTTCATATATTTTATCTATGTACTACTGCCAAATTTTTATTGAGCACTATTTTGTGTCCCAATACAATAAAACCTACCCAATGTTTTTTTTTTTCAATAGGTTTCTAAATGATATATTGATTACTAAGATTAAAGAGCAACTACACATGGAGACATGCCACGCCTATGGCCCCCAAGAGGGAGGATGATCAACAGAACCGTGTCAAGTGTTGAGTCCTTTATTCCAACAGACCGCGTCAAGTGTTGGAGTGGCAGGAAATAGATGCGGCATTCAACAAAGGCATGCCCAGTCCCAGATGACTCCACTGTTGAATTTAACCAAACAAATAAAGAAGAACGACCACCAATGCTTTTAAAATTATTGCATGCAATCGAATGTTAGGGAACACCCACAGTTTATTCTTTGAGGCTAGTGCTACACAGCTACAAAAACCTGACTGAGGCACCAAAACATAAAAATCAGGAAATTATAGACCGGTATCCTTGACAAACATAGAAGAAAAGAACCCCAAAATATTACTACCAAATTTAAGTCCACAACACATCAAAAAGATCATACTTGATTTTATTCAAGGATTTGAGAATGCTATAGCATATGAAGTTTGGTAAACACCACACATCATAGAAGAAGAATAAGGTACAAAAATCATGATCATCTTAATAAGTGCAGCAGGATTTGAAAAAGAAAATCAAAACCTTTGATTTATGATAAAATACCCTGAACAAATAGCAAATGGATGAATAATAACTCAATGTAATAAAAGACACATATGGCAAACACAGCCAACTCACTGAATGAGGAAAATTTGAAAGCATTTCCTCTAAGATCAGGAAGATGAAAACAGTGTCCACTCTCACAGCAATTATTCAGTATACTACTAGAAATTTTGGCCTGGAAAAGAAGTACAAGACATACAAATAGGAAATGCAAAAGTCAAATTAACCCTGTTAATAGATGATATGATTGTATACATGGAGTAACCTAAAGAATTGTGAATTCAGTAAAGTAGCAGATACAAAATCAATATATAAAAATCAGTCAATCTCTATACACTAAAAATACATTCTCAGCAAAAGATATCATGAAATTAATTCCACTCACATTAGTCTCATACACACACACACACACACACACACACAACTAGAAACAGACTAAACTATGGAGGTGAAAAACCTCTATGATGACAGTTACAAAATGCTGATGGTGGAAGATGTTGAAGAAGATATTAAAATGTGGAAATACTTCTTGTTTTCACAGATGGAAGAAGCAATATTGCTCAAATATCCATACCAGAGAAAAGTAAAATCTCAAGATACACATTCAAAGGAAACATCATCAAAATACCCATGTAATCTTTCATAAAACTAGAAAAGAACAACCCCAAATTTCAAATGAAGGCAAAAAATAATTTGAATGTTTAAACCCATGATGACCGAAAAAAAAAAAAAAAAAAGCAAAGTTGGCAGCATCACAATATCTGACTTCAAGAAATATTACAGAGACAGAGGCACAAAAGAATCATGGTGTTTGCATAGAAGAGAGAATAGGGAACCATGGAACAGAATAGAGAACCCAAAACAAACCAACAAACCTACAGTCAACTGATCCTCAACAAAGTTGACAAAATCATATGTTGAGTATGGAATGCCTTTTCCACCAATAGTGCTAGTTGAACTGGATATTCACATGCAGAAGATTGAATGTGGAACTCTCTCACATGGTACAAAAATCAATTCATAATGGATCAGAAAATTCAATGTCAAACATGTGACCCTGAAACTTCTAGGGGAAACACTTCGATATATTGTTACAAACAATGATTTTCTACACAGGACTCCAAAGTACAGGAAACTGAAGCAAAACTTGACAAAGATGATTAAATTAAACAAAAATCATTCAACTATGCATCTGACAGGAAGACAGTGTCCAGAATATATAAAGAACTCAAAAATCTTCATAGCACAGAAAACACCAGCAATCCAATTTATAAAAAGGTCAGGTAGTCAAATGAAGAAATGGTCAAAAGAAGAGATACATTTAGTCAAAACGTATGAAAAAAAAGTTCAATGTCATTAGCTATCAGTAAAATGCAAATCAAAACCACAATGAGAGATAACCTCACCCAAGTTAAAATGAGTATTATTGCTTCCACAGTCTGGTGCAGGTTTTTCCTCTTGTGAGAAACAGAAAGTTAGGTGGTCCACTTTCAAAATTTGGTATTTAGACCTCGACTGGAACCAAGTGAAGCAATTTTAATTATAGTCCTCCCTTTGCCCACCACAATTTTAAAATTAGCTAATCACATCGATTGTAAACCTGAACTCCTCCAGTCAGGACAAAGGGTAGCACTGTGTTAAGGATAAAAGGAGGCAGACTGCCCAACCAGGTGCATTTTGCTAGCCAGGTTAGATAGCACGCCCTTTAGGCATGAGTAAAATTTGCCTTGCCCACCCACCTTCAAACATGTGTTTGATTTCTTGATGCACCTCAGAATTTCTAATACTCTGAAGTTCATCACTCTTGGGATTCATCTGTGGGTTCATCTCCAATACTCAGCAGGACCATTTCTGTGCCACCCAGGTGCTGGAAGAGTTACACTAAGGATGCCATGCATCGTCAAAGCCAGGGAATGTTTACTACTCCTTTGGGAAAATGAACGAATTGAATCAAAGGAAGCCACAGCATCATAGGGGCTCCCCAGGAGTGAACCAAAGCAGAAATTAAGCATTGGCAAACTGATTCTACAGAGCTGAATAGAGGGAATTTCCCTGGAAATTGGTAACATGAGCTCTTGGATAAGTGTTACTGTCTAGGGGTCTTTGGTTCATTGTTTCTGCTCAGCAAAGAATTGAAGAACAGGACACAAAGAGAGCAAGCAAGCAGTGGGATTTCGTATTACAAAATAACACACTTCCCCAAAGAGAAGGAAGTTCCAGAACTGGAAGTTCCATCCTCAGTAAGTAACCTGGGGTAGGCACAGTTGAGCCTTCTCTTGGGATACTTTATATCCAATTTTTGCCAGGAAATTGAGAAGACAGCCAGTTCCTCAAAGGATCACATTTTTTGCAGTTCCACATAAGAGAAGGCCATCTACATATTGAAGTAACATTGTCTTATGGTATGGCCAATCCATGAGGTCCTGTACCAAAATTTCCAACAGATGGGGGCAATCTCTGAATCCTTGGGGAAGGGCTATCCAAGCAACCTGTCCATCCTTAGAGGTAGAAACCTCAAAGGTGAACAGTGGCTGGTTCCTTGGATGGGGAGGAATGCAGAAAAATGCACTATTTAAGTGTAAGATGGTATAATAAGTAGTTCCCTCAGGGATCTGGGTAAGGAGATCATATGGGTTTGGATGAACCACTGCCTCACTGATTATATGAAGATCCTAAACTATTCTCAACGTATTGGGGCCCTTTGGGATAACAAATGTAGGAATGTTATAAGGGCTTAAGCACTCTACCAAAAGTTCCTATCATTTTAAACTCAGTATTAAACTCCCTTCCTAGTTTCAGGTTTTCAGGGACACTGTTGTTGGCAAGAGAAATAGGAAGAATCCTTAGGATGGATTTTGACAGAGGTTGCAACTGTGCACTGTATTGTTATCTTACCAAACTGTTGGGTCCATCTCTGTGTTTATTGAAGTCAGGCAGCTTGTATTCCCCAGGTGGCAATGACAACTTGAACCTTAATTGAGATCACTTCCTAGAATAGAGTTTGGGGTTTCTAAAAAATTAAGAAAGGAGTGACAAAAGAGGAAATCCTCCCATCAATAAGCAAGAGGTCCAGTAAAATATAGCTCAAGGGGCCAGCCCAATATGCCCAGAATGGTTACTTTATATTGGAACTGGGGTCCAGGAGAGCACAGTACTGAAAACCATGCTCCTGTATTGAGAAGGAAGTTTATCTGGTGCCTGTCCACAAGTGTCCACGTCCAGCACGTCCAGCGGGACATAAAGACACGTACACCTCACATAGTCATGAAGGAGCTTTTTTTTTATTTGGATCACACCCTCTATATATAAGCAGTCTCATGCATAAGCAATTTCGATCAGATATGTCCACCCAATCCTGTTAAAGGTCAAGCAATCACGAGCTCAAGCATACATGTAGCCAGTTGTAATAGCTTCCTGTTTTTCTCCAGGCATACCAAGCACGCCCTTTGGCTCCCTGCCAGCCCACATCTCCCCCTGTTTGCTTATAAAAAGACTGTGCCTGTCTTAGTTTGTCCATGACAGAGCAACATCCTTACCCGTCATCGGAAAATGAAGCTTATATCTTCATTCCCTGTCTTAGGTTGGTATGAGCTCTTCACGAATCTTACCCGTCTCTGACTACCAGTCTAGCATAGCCAAACTTGGGGGGAGGTTCCCACATAACTTGCTAAGTCGTAGGAGCCATTTGGGAAGGGTGCTAAGTCAGGAGAAAAGGGTACAGTAGGTAACCCTAATGTGGAATTAGTGGTAAGAATAGGAGGATATAGATAGGAAGAGTTAGTAAGGGGCAAAGGGCAAGGCCACGCCTTTACTATCCCCCATAGGTAACGCACAGCTCCTCCATTAACATGGTGAGGGATCATCAACAACAGCAGTTGGAGGAACTTCCACATCTTCTTGTTGTTCTTGGTTTTCTATTGAGGAAGCCTTGACCAATCTTTCAGGCACCCAAATTGGCGATTGTGCGTCCCGCGGGAAAACACAAACAGATCTTCGGGTCCAGATTAATACCGGATCCGTGCCTTTCCATTGTCCCGATAGAACGTCCTTCCAGAGCACTTGAGGTAGACGTTTTTTGTTAGGCTGTGAATGACGGTCAGCCTAACAGAATCGGCCCTCAGAATCGAGATTTTAAAAATTTAAAATGAACAAGGCAACAGATAATTTGTCTTCTGGGGATCTGTATGATGCCCCTATTCCCCCTTTTTGTTTATAAAGCATGCTTTTAAGTGTTAAATGGGCACACTCAACAATGCTTTGTCCAGTAGGATTATAGGGAATTCCTGTAACATGTTGAATACCAAAGGTGGAACAAAATTGTTTAAAGGCCTGGGACGTATATCCAGGACCATTATCTGTTTTAATTTGTTTGGGGACCCCTAGGATGGAGAAAGAATGTAAACAGTGTGTTACTACATCTTTGGTTTTTTCTCCAGCATGAGCAGAGGCCATAATAAATCCTGAAAAGGTATCTATTGACACATGGATGAATTGTAGTTTTCCAAATTCTGAATAATGAGTTACATCCATTTGCCAAATATGATTAGGCTGAAGCCCTTTTGGGTTTACTCCTAACAAGGGGTTAGGAATAAGTGTAGCACATTTAGCACAAGACTTGACTACGTCCCCAGCTGTTGCCTTAGTAATCTGATAGCGTAAACATAGAGTAGAAGCATTTACGTGAAATTTGGAACAAAAATATTTGCATTTTCAAGTGCATCAAAGATATGTGGGTCTCTGGTGGCCATGTCTGTTAAATCATTGTGTAAACTTAGAGGACCTGAAAGGCCAGTATGAGCCCGAACACGCCCAATAAAAAAGGGCTTTTTCTATCCCAAATAAGTTTTTGTAAAGAGTGTAAATACTTAGTGATGGTGGAAGTGAGGGAGAGCAGACCAGTTAATTCTAAATTTTGAATAGCATTAACAACGTATTTGCTATCAGAGAATAGGTTAAAGGGTTCATGGTGGGTTCTGAATACTTCCATAGCTACTAATAGTTCTGTTTGTTGTGCAGATAGAGTATTAAACAGCAATGTTTCTGTAACATTATTTACAGTAATAGCACCCATACCACTTTTTGATCCATCAGTAAATATAAGGGTAGCTCCTATAATAGGTTCTTTTCGGGTGACTTTGGGGAAAATTATAGGATGTTGACTCCAAAATTGGAGAAGAGGGTCAGATGGCAAATGATTGTCAAACACAGCAGAAGTACTAGTAGAGACTATAGCCCATGAATTTGAATTATTAATAAGATATTGTATCTGATCATTAGTATAAGGAGTAGTTATTGTCGAGGGATGTGACCCAAAGGTGGAAAGGGATACTTTTAACGCCCTAAGGATTAATTCTGCCACAGATTCAGTAAACAAGGATAAGACCTTGTTAGGGGCATAATTCATGTGAACCCATAGAATAGGACCCTTTTGCTAAAACACTCCTGTGGGTAACTTATTTGTGGCCAAGACAATGAATGATAAAGGCTTAGCTAGGTCAATACGATCAAGATGAACCTTTTCCATAGCAGTTTCAACGAGCTTGAGAGCTATTTGAGCCTTAGGGGTAAGCACCCGCTTAGAAAGGGGATCAGAATCACCTTTAAGAGTGTCAAACAGGGGGCCCAAACTTGAGGTGGGTAAGTGACGGTAAGGTCTAATCCAGTTAATGTCACCTAATAGCTTTTGAAAGTCATTCAAAGTCTTAAGCTGGTCTACTCGAATACTAATTTTTGTGGGTTTAACCATAGTTGCATTTATGATAGATCCCAGGAAGTTTTTGGTGTCTGTCATTTGTGCCTTATCAATGGCAATATGTAAGCCCCACCTTTTCAGTGACTTTATTAAGGAACTATAACAATTTTCCAAGACAGTTTTTTCTTTATGAGCTAACAAAATATCATCCACATAATGAAAGATTAAAAGTTGAGGGTTTGCTAGGCATATGGGTTCAATGGCCTCGTTTACATATATTTGACACATAGTGGGGCTATTGGCCATGCCTTGTGGGAGAACTATCCATTCATATCTTTTATTAGGAGAACTGTTATTAAGTGAGGGAACAGTAAATGCGAAACTTTTGGTGTCTGAGGGATGTAAGGGAATGGAAAAGAAGCAATCTTTTATGTCAATAACAATGGAGGGCCAATTAACTGGAATAGTCAATAAAGTAGGTAATCCTAATTGAATAGGTGCCATGGGCTCCATTATAGAATTTACTGCTCTTAGGTCATGTAATTGCCTCCATTTTCCTGATTTCTTTTTTATTATGAATGTTGGTGTGTTGAAAGGAGAGGTGGATGGTTTGATGTGTCCAGCCTCTAGTTGTTCTTTAACCAATTGTTGGGTCACTTCTAGTTTGTCTTTTGAGAGGGGCCACTGAAGGACCCAGACAGGTTTATCAGATTTCCATGTTATTTTAATTGCTTCATTGGCCCCTAATGAAAATCCAATCCCTTTCTATCTTGTTTTGGAGTAACTAAAATGGGTGAAGTAGGTCCTTGACTATTTTTCCCAAGACCTTTTCCCCATATGTGTCCTTGGGCTAACATCATTTGATTAGCTTTTAGATTACTGTATGGGATCTCAGATGTGAGATGTAAATCCATCTGTTCCATGATATCTCTCCCCCACAAGTTTACTGGGAGATGTTCAAGGACATAAGGTTGGACGATACCACTATGACCTTCTTCATCCTTCCATTTTAATATGGCTGTGCTTTTGTTAGGATTGGAAGCTATACCCAATCACCTTAAAGTCTGATCTGCCTGTTGAAGTGGCCAGGCTTTGGGCCATTCTGTAATTTTGATAATACTTTTGTCAGCCCCAGTATCTAATAAGCCCTCAAAACTTTTGCCTTCTATCACTAACTTTGTCATAGGTCTATCTTTTAAAACCAATGTTAACATGACCATATTTTGGCCAGTAGAACCTAATCCTTTATTTCCCCTAATAATATTCTTTGATGGATATTGATCATGGCAGCTGGGTGAGACCAACAATTGTGCTATGTGATCACCCTGAGCTATTATTGCTACAACTCTTGGTGAGGAAGCAAGGATTTCTATTTCTCCTGTAAAACCAGGGTCTATAACTCCAGGGACAATATTTAATCCTTTTAAAGCAGAAGAACTCCGCCCCAGAACTAGTCCCACTGTTCCTTTAGGTAATGGGCCAACAACCGAAGTTGATATTGGTTGTACTCCCATCTCTGGAGTTAATACTGTTCTGGCGGAGGCACAGAGGTCCAATCCTGCACTTCCTCTTATTTGTCTAGTTGGGGAGTCAAGGGGTAATGGGTCCGAGGTATGGACTGGATAGCCCTGTATATTTGTGGGCCAAAAGGCCAGGGGCCCTGATTCCCATTTTTTGGAGGTAAAGGGTTACCATCTTTGTCTCTAGTTGATTTACAGTCACTTGCCCAGTGTTTCCCTTTTTCACATCGGGGGCATAATTTTGGCACAGGACCCTGGGGGCAGTCCTTTTTTATGTGTCCATATTGTTTACACCGACAACACTGTTGGCCTGGGCAGGAGTTGGCATTGCCTCTAAGACCCTGTGCAAGCGCTGCAGCCATCACCTGACCTTGAATAAAAGCCTCATTAATATCCCTACAAGCCTTTAAATAGGCTCCAAGGTCTTTGTTTTTCCAAGGTCTTATTGCTTCTTTACACCATTTATTTGCTTGCTCATATGCAAGCTGTTTGACTAAAGGCATAGCCTGGTCTACATCTCCAAATATACGTCCTGCTGTTTGAATCAATCTGTCTACAAAATCGGCATAGGGTTCATTGTTGCCTTGAATAACCTTAGATAATGGTCCTTGAAGATCGCCAGCACCTGAAAGCTCTTTCCAAGCTTTAGTGGCAGCAGCACTAATTTGTTGATACACACTGGGGTGGAAATTAATCTGATTACCTTGCCCTTCATATGGTCCTTGGCCTGTCAGCATGTCTAGATTCCATTGAGGATTGCCCGCAACTGCATTATGTCGGGCAGTATCAGAACATAACCTCTGGTTGGCCACCTTCCACATAAGATATTGTCCCCCAGATAAACATGCTTTTGCTAAATTACCCCGATCAGTCAGAGTAAGATTTTGACTTGCAACATTCTCTAATAAAGAAATGGTAAATGCAGCTTGTACTCCATAGGACATAACTGCCTCTTTTAACTGTTTCATTAATTTTATGTCTAATATTTGATGATATCTCTGATTGTTTTGATCTTCAAATACCGGGAATATTGGGAACACTGATCGAGATTCTACATCAGCCCACTGTCTGGGGGCCACCCCTGTGCAGCAAGTACATGCGTCCCTACAACTTGGAAAAGAGTGGTGACCTGGATTATACGCTGGAGGGCGCGGCACGGTAGGGGCTAAATGCCACTGAGAGAACTTCTTTTCTAGCTCTGTCTCAGATAGTTCCTGCTCTTCAGAGTCACATCCCTGTTCTGAGTCTGAACATCTACTTTCTCTTTCAGAAGCTCGACTTGATTGCTCTTCTTTTACAGTTTCTAATATCTCTTCCCCTTCTCTTAGCTGTTCTTGAAATTTTGGTTTTTTGGAAGTAAGACAGAAATGAACTAATGTCCATATAGGCTAAGTACCAAGAGGGAGAGGCGTTTTTTCATTTTGTTTATGGAGGTCCTTTCCCAAACGCTCCCACTGAGGGACAGTAAGGAGCCCTTCTAAGAACCGAGGACAGGCTTCTTCTATAGTTTTAAGGAACATCCACGCAGTTTTAGACTTTAACAGAGTTCCATTTTCTCTTAACAATGCCTTAAGAGAGCCTTCCATGAGAATCCGTGAAATTTCCAATCCCATGGCTATAATATGGCCTCTCTGATCATCACAACAATAAACAGAAATCAAACAAGAAAAAGTAACAAAAATATTAACACAACTAACACCTTACACACATTCATTTACTACAGGACGTCCTTTGCTGTCTCTTGGGACAGCCTTCTGTTAAGTTCCCTCACTAGGGGAGCCTTCCGTTAGTACCTTAAGGCCACTGTTGCCTTGAATAGGGAAACCTGCTAGTTGACTGTGCTAGTGAAAAATTTTCTCCTTTATTACTTACCTGAGCACTCACCGTTCTCCGTACGGGCCACCAAATGTCGCCGTCCAGTGGGACATAAAGACACGTACACCTCAGATTGTCATGAAGGAGCTTTTTTTTTTTTTTATTTGGATCACACCCTCTATATAAGCAGTCTCATGCATAAGCAATTTCGATCAGATATGTCCACCCAATCCTGTTAAAGGTCAAGCAATCATGAACTCAAGCATACATGTAGCCAATTGTAATAGCTTCCTGTTTTTCTCCAGGCATTCCAAGCAGGCCCTTTGGCTCCCTGCCAGCCCACACACAAGCAAGGTTAACTGGGGCTCCTCAAGTAGGAATTCATTAATGGGAGCCATAAAGGAAGTCCCTGAGAACCATCATTGGGAACTGGTAGGCAGTGGTCTTGATCCCTTTAGCTTCTGAGGACATCTAGCTTTCCAATGGTTTCCTCAACACAGAGGACAAAGTCTGGAAGGTGTTCCAAGAGGTGACTGATGTCTCTGGGGCCAATCCCTTTTTAAAATGACCTTCTCTCCCACATGAGAAGCAGGAAGTGGAGGAGTACTCCTGAGCACCTGTTCTCATGGTCCCCACCAATTCTCCATGTCATTTTTCTTTTTTCCCCCCCTTGTAGGTCCTGATTGCAGAAGACTGACGTAGCAACCTGGACCAACTCATCCAAAGTCTTCCCCAGTTCTGCAGTCAGTTTCTGAAGTTCTCTCCATAGGTCTGAAGTGGAATGAGTCAAGAATTTGTCTTTAAGAATGATTGCTCTCTGTGACCCTGGCTCAATATTAGGTTGTTTGGTAATGGCCTACCCACAGCCTCTCTATAAAGGTTGCTGGTGACTACTTTCCCCCCTTGAATCACAGTGGCCAGCTGGGTATCAGTGAAAGTTTTGATTTGACCCCTTCTTTGTCCTTCCATCACATTATCCAAGAAGTGATGTCTGTCCCTTTCTTCCCTATCCCTGTCTGTATTTCAATATGGTTCTGTGACTGGGATTTTGTGGTCACTGGTAGGAATATACCAGCTTCTTCCTGACATTATCACCCTTCCTCACCGGGACACATAGTAATAATTTCCATTTTCAACAGCCTTTTATAAGATACTTTGCTCTTCTAGGGAAGGCAGAGCTTGTCCTAAAAGTAGTATAACATCTTTCCATGCTAAGCCATGAAGATTTAAAAAAAAAATTTTTTTTTTTACAATTCCTTTTTAAAAACTTTTATTGGTTCTTCTTAGTTATACCTGGCAGTAGAATTCATTTTATATAACTAGACAAGCATGGAATACATCTTAATCTAATTAGGCTCCCTTTCCTGTGGATATACATGATGGTGGTAAGTCATAATGTTTTGATAGCTGTTGGACAACCTATTGTTCCAGGTTTTCAGTGTACCTCCCTAAGTTCTTTTTCATATCCTTTATTTCAGGAAGGAACATGGGCCATCTCAGGTAAGAATTCTCCTGACATCAGCCTAATGGGAAACATACCTTGGGTAAGGAGCCTCTGAGGAGTTCTCTGACCATGGAAAAATTTTGCCCTTGGATAAGGAGAGCATGGTTTAAAACACAATTCCTTGTTCTTCTACCTGTTTTCTGCATTCGGAAGTTATATTTAAAGGCTTGATTAGATTTCAATTTTACTTTCTGATAGGAGTACCTAATATGTAGTGTTGTGTATTCAGCCAAGAAGCATGTATTTGGTTTTATTTCATTTTATTATTAGATGCCATGTGATGTTTATTGCCTAGATTTATCATTCATTATGGGTTATTAGTGATTTTTTCCCATAACAATTACAGTTGACCCTTGAACAACGTGTGTTTGAATTTTGTGCGGCCAATTACATGGAGGGTTTTTTCCTTTTTTTGTGTGATTTGTGACAATTTGAGTAAACTTAAGGTTCTGTGTAGCCTAGATGTACCAAAAAAAATTTTTAAATGCTAAACATGTGGTGAATATGTTAAATATATATAGAAAATAGTCTTTTATCATTTACTACCCTAAATATACACGATTCTATCATAAGAACTTAAAATCAAACTTTATGGACATGAACACACTACATGGCACCAGTAACAGTTGAAGGAAATGTAAACAAATGTAAAGATGTAGTATCTAATTCTAAGTGTATAAAATTAATTATAATACTACTATAAGAACACAGTGGCAGCCTCCTATTGCTGTTGTGGTGAGCTCAAGCGTTGCAAGTGTCCTTTTAAAACAGTGTTAACTATAATCATCTCCATGTCTGCAATCTTTTCTCTCCAGTAAATTGATTATCAAGTGAAAAAATAAAACACAATTCCTTTATCTTTAGCTCCTTAGACTATGATAAAGCGAGGGTATGGTTAGAAAATAGACCTTCCCCGTTGGGCAGAACAGCTGGGATTTCCTTTGAATCTAATGGAGGCTTATTTTTCCCTAGCAAGGAATTTTCCTTTTCTGGGGTTTTTGTTTATACTTTATAGTAGCATACACCTGCCAAGGTCTGAGTACCAAGTTTACAAACCTTTGCTAGTTCAGGGTGATCCCTCAAATAAAACAATTATACATAAGGAACTTCATTTCATTTTCCCTCCCATTTACAGAATAGTTCTAACTGTTGAATGGTATCATAGTTTAGAGTTCAATCTGTTGGCCATCATTCTCCATCTGTTGCTACTAAGGCCAGGTGTCAGTGCAAAAGAAAATCAACGATTATCACTTTAAGTGGGGATCCAGATTATTCCAGTTTTTGACCTTACAGAAGAGAGGTGAGACTTGTGGTATTTTGGAAGAATTGGATTCCATCTGGAAACAAAATGAAAGAAGAGGTCTTGATGGGAATCACCCAATTCCCATCTCACTCTTTTATAAATTCAGATGGGTGGCTCTGGACTGCAGTCTGGTAGATGAACTTGGCCTGAAATCTATTCAATGGGGATTGTGTTCAGGTAGGGATGAACCAATCTCAACTATTGCCTGCAGTCTAGGTCCCAAATGTTTCTTTTTGTAATCAAGATAGCTTCTCCACTACGTGTATCTCCCAAAGTATTGCTACTATGAAAGGATTGATTGTCACCAGGAGGGAAAGGATTTGTAGTCAGGGCACCTTTCTAGTGAATTCTTTTGTCATTTTTGTCTAAGTAATCACTTGCCAACCTAGTATAAAGGTATCTCACCCGTGAATATGGTGTTGAAACCCATTTAGTCCTTTCTTCCCAAAGTGATGGGCAGACGAAAAGAAGGCAATGGCCAGCCACTATCATAGTTGTCTCTTCCTTTGCCCATCCTCAGTCTTTGTGTATATCTTTCATGCTTTTGTAAGATAGAGGTAGATGGTCACGTTAAAGTCTCAGAAAGGAAGAAAAAACTTCCACTCTGGGACCTGTCTTATTTTCTTGCCACAGATAGTCCTCTCGCAAAAAGGACAAGGAACTAGTAGTGGAGGACATAAACAAACCAGAAAGAATATTACATCTGAAGATAGCAATCGCTCCCACAAAGAGGAGGAGAAATTGCACTAGGGAAGTGGGGTTTATTGCTCACTTTGTACCCAATCCAAAGCAAAACTAGTCGGTCAGTGAATTCAGTCATTCTAATGGTAGCTGGGGGCTCCTCTGGCCTCAGAGATCCAAATAAGTAGCAGATGATCAACAATCACTTTCCTGGTCTCATCAGCCATTTGAAATGACTGGTACTGACCTTTGAGTCAGTGGTCCAGATCCTGGGCCAGTCCCCCCTAGTTTTGTTACTGTGTAGGGTTCTCGGGTTCGTTGTTTCTGCTCAGCAGAAAAATTGAAGGACAGGACACAAAGGGACCAAGCAAGCAGCAGGATTATTGCAAGAGCAAAAGTCACAAATTAACACACTTCTCCAAAGAGAAGGGGCCCAGGAGTTTGGAGTCTGATCAGGAAGTACTGACTTGTTCTTTTTATGTGCTTTGGGTTTCCTTCCCTTTTCTATCTCCTTCCCTCTCCATGCTCTCCTTATTATCACTCCCCATGTCCATGCATCTATTTCAGTCTTTCTGCTGGACTCCCCACTTATATTCACAAAAATGGAAGCATCTGCCTGGTTGGGTCCCCTGTTCATGTCCAGGAGCACTTTCATCAGCTAGGAAGTTGACCTTATTGGGGAAAACTCTTTGTGCTCTTACTGTCTGGAATGGCCCCTGTCTGGACCTTCCTCTTTTGCCATCTTGCCCTGACTGCCTATTCAGTTCTAAAATCTCTGTACTAAAAAGCCTGGCTGACTCTTGGGGGTTGGGGAACTGAGACAAATTTAAAGAATTAGACCATTAACTACACACTCACAGAAGAAAACCCAGGGTCAATACTCCATCTGTTAAGCAAAGGCAATGTCTTTTTCAATAGGAATCCTAAAGCTCAAGGATTAATACCAAGTGTTAATAAATGGAATGGCATCAAAGTAAAAACCTTGGCACAGCAAAGAAAACAATGAGTAATGGGGAGACAAAACCTAAAAAATGGGAGAAAATCTTTGCTAGCTCTCTTCTGATACAGAATTAATATATAGAATATATAAAGAGATAAAAAACTTGACACAAAAAAATCAAACAACCTAATTAATAAATTAGCAAAATTAATTAAACAGACACTTCTCAAGGGCTGGGGAGACAGCTCAGTTGGTAGAGTGCTTGCCTCACAAGCACAAGGTCCTTGGTTCAATCCCCAGCACTGCAAAAAAAAGAAAAAAAAAACACTTCTCAAAAGAAGAAATACATGAAAAATTTCGACATGATTAGCAGTCAGGAAATAAAAATCAAAACTCCACTGAGATCACTGAGATTTCATCTCACAACTGTCAGAATGGCAGTCATGAAAAATAAAAATAATAATAAATGCTGGGGAGGATGTGGAGGAAAAGGAACACTTGCACACAGTTTTGGATCAGTAGATTAGTACAATTATTATGGAAAACTGTATGGAAGTTCCTCAAGTCTAGATATGAAATGCCATATAAGTAAGCTATATCATTTTGTTGATATTTATCTTGAAGAATTAAAGTCATCATACTACAGTGACACATACCTATCCACATTTATAGCAGCTCAATTCCCTACAGTCACACATGGAGTAAACTTAGGTGCCCATTAACAGATGAATGTATAAAGAATATATGACACATATACACAATGCAATTTTCTTCATTAATAAAGACAACTGAAATTATGGTATTTGCAAGAAAATGAATGGAACTAGAGACCATCGTGTTAAGCAAAGTAAGTTAATTTGGAAGGGCAAAAGTCATAAGTTTCTCTCATGCTGGGAAGCTAGATAGGAAAGGAAAAGAAATGTGGGAGTGGTTTTCTGCAAAATCAAAGGGAGGTGAGTAGAGGAAAGGGACCTAGGAGTGGCAGTTGGGGAAGGATGTGGGAAGTACTGGAGAGTGATATTGACCAAATTGAGCAGCTATATAATAATTGTACTAATCTACTGATCCAAAACTGTGTGCAAGTGTTCCTTTTCCTCCACATCCTCCCCAGCATTTATTATTATTTTTATTTTTCATGACTGCCATTCTGACAGTTGTGAGATGAAATCTCAGTGATCTCAGTGGAGTTTTGATTTTTATTTCCTGACTGCTAATCATGTCGAAATTTTTCATGTATTTCTTCTTTTGAGAAGTGTTTTTTTTTTTTTCTTTTTTTGCAGTGCTGGGGATTGAACCAAGGACCTTGTGCTTGTGAGGCAAGCACTCTACCAACTGAGCTGTCTCCCCAGCCCTTGAGAAGTGTCTGTTTAATTAATTTTGCTAATTTATTAATTAGGTTGTTTGATTTTTTTGTGTCAAGTTTTTTATCTCTTTATATATTCTATATATTAATTCTGTATCAGAAGAGAGCTAGCAAAGATTTTCTCCCATTTTTTAGGTTTTGTCTCCCCATTACTCATTGTTTTCTTTGCTGTGCCAAGGTTTTTACTTTGATGCCATTCCATTTATTAACACTTGGTATTAATCCTTGAGCTTTAGGATTCCTATTGAAAAAGACATTGCCTTTGCTTAACAGATGGAGTATTGACCCTGGGTTTTCTTCTGTGAGTGTGTAGTTAATGGTCTAATTCTTTAAATTTGTCTCAGTTCCCCAACCCCCAAGAGTCAGCCAGGCTTTTTAGTACAGAGATTTAGAACTGAATAGGCAGTCAGGGCAAGATGGCAAAAGAGGAAGGTCCAGACAGGGGCCATTCCAGACAGTAAGAGCACAAAGAGTTTTCCCCAATAAGGTCAACTTCCTAGCTGATGAAAGTGCTCCTGGACATGAACAGGGGACCCAACCAGGCAGATGCTTCCATTTTTGTGAATATAAGTGGGGAGTCCAGCAGAAAGACTGAAATAGATGCATGGACATGGGGAGTGATAATAAGGAGAGCATGGAGAGGGAAGGAGATAGAAAAGGGAAGGAAACCCAAAGCACATAAAAAGAACAAGTCAGTACTTCCTGATCAGACTCCAAACTCCTGGGCCCCTTCTCTTTGGAGAAGTGTGTTAATTTGTGACTTTTGCTCTTGCAATAATCCTGCTGCTTGCTTGGTCCCTTTGTGTCCTGTCCTTCAATTTTTCTGCTGAGCAGAAACAACGAACCCGAGAACCCTACACAGTAACAAAACTAGGGGGGACTGGCCCAGGATCTGGACCACTGACTCAAAGGTCAGTACCAGTCATTTCAAATGGCTGATGAGACCAGGAAAGTGATTGTTGATCATCTGCTACTTATTTGGATCTCTGAGGCCAGAGGAGCCCCCAGCTACCATTAGAATGACTGAATTCACTGACCGACTAGTTTTGCTTTGGATTGGGTACAAAGTGAGCAATAAACCCCACTTCCCTAGTGCAATTTCTCCTCCTCTTTGTGGGAGCGATTGCTATCTTCAGATGTAATATTCTTTCTGGTTTGTTTATGTCCTCCACTACTAGTTCCTTGTCCTTTTTGCGAGAGGACTATCTGTGGCAAGAAAATAAGACAGGTCCCAGAGTGGAAGTTTTTTCTTCCTTTCTGAGACTTTAACGTGACCATCTACCTCTATCTTACAAAAGCATGAAAGATATACACAAAGACTGAGGATGGGCAAAGGAAGAGACAACTATGATAGTGGCTGGCCATTGCCTTCTTTTCGTCTGCCCATCACTTTGGGAAGAAAGGACTAAATGGGTTTCAACACCATATTCACGGGTGAGATACCTTTATACTAGGTTGGCAAGTGATTACTTAGACAAAAATGACAAAAGAATTCACTAGAAAGGTGCCCTGACTACAAATCCTTTCCCTCCTGGTGACAATCAATCCTTTCATAGTAGCAATACTTTGGGAGATACACGTAGTGGAGAAGCTATCTTGATTACAAAAAGAAACATTTGGGACCTAGACTGCAGGCAATAGTTGAGATTGGTTCATCCCTACCTGAACACAATCCCCATTGAATAGATTTCAGGCCAAGTTCATCTACCAGACTGCAGTCCAGAGCCACCCATCTGAATTTATAAAAGAGTGAGATGGGAATTGGGTGATTCCCATCAAGACCTCTTCTTTCATTTTGTTTCCAGATGGAATCCAATTCTTCCAAAATACCACAAGTCTCACCTCTCTTCTGTAAGGTCAAAAACTGGAATAATCTGGATCCCCACTTAAAGTGATAATCGTTGATTTTCTTTTGCACTGACACCTGGCCTTAGTAGCAACAGATGGAGAATGATGGCCAACAGATTGAACTCTAAACTATGATACCATTCAACAGTTAGAACTATTCTGTAAATGGGAGGGAAAATGAAATGAAGTTCCTTATGTATAATTGTTTTATTTGAGGGATCACCCTGAACTAGCAAAGGTTTGTAAACTTGGTACTCAGACCTTGGCAGGTGTATGCTACTATAAAGTATAAACAAAAACCCCAGAAAAGGAAAATTCCTTGCTAGGGAAAAATAAGCCTCCATTAGATTCAAAGGAAATCCCAGCTGTTCTGCCCAACGGGGAAGGTCTATTTTCTAACCATACCCTCGCTTTATCATAGTCTAAGGAGCTAAAGATAAAGGAATTGTGTTTTATTTTTTCACTTGATAATCAATTTACTGGAGAGAAAAGATTGCAGACATGGAGATGATTATAGTTAACACTGTTTTAAAAGGACACTTGCAACGCTTGAGCTCACCACAACAGCAATAGGAGGCTGCCACTGTGTTCTTATAGTAGTATTATAATTAATTTTATACACTTAGAATTAGATACTACATCTTTACATTTGTTTACATTTCCTTCAACTGTTACTGGTGCCATGTAGTGTGTTCATGTCCATAAAGTTTGATTTTAAGTTCTTATGATAGAATCGTGTATATTTAGGGTAGTAAATGATAAAAGACTATTTTCTATATATATTTAACATATTCACCACATGTTTAGCATTTAAAAATTTTTTTTGGTACATCTAGGCTACACAGAACCTTAAGTTTACTCAAATTGTCACAAATCACACAAAAAAAGGAAAAAAACCCTCCATGTAATTGGCCGCACAAAATTCAAACACACGTTGTTCAAGGGTCAACTGTAATTGTTATGGGAAAAAAATCACTAATAACCCATAATGAATGATAAATCTAGGCAATAAACATCACATGGCATCTAATAATAAAATGAAATAAAACCAAATACATGCTTCTTGGCTGAATACACAACACTACATATTAGGTACTCCTATCAGAAAGTAAAATTGAAATCTAATCAAGCCTTTAAATATAACTTCCGAATGCAGAAAACAGGTAGAAGAACAAGGAATTGTGTTTTAAAACCATGCTCTCCTTATCCAAGGGCAAAATTTTTCCATGGTCAGAGAACTCCTCAGAGGCTCCTTACCCAAGGTATGTTTCCCATTAGGCTGATGTCAGGAGAATTCTTACCTGAGATGGCCCATGTTCCTTCCTGAAATAAAGGATATGAAAAAGAACTTAGGGAGGTACACTGAAAACCTGGAACAATAGGTTGTCCAACAGCTATCAAAACATTATGACTTACCACCATCATGTATATCCACAGGAAAGGGAGCCTAATTAGATTAAGATGTATTCCATGCTTGTCTAGTTATATAAAATGAATTCTACTGCCAGGTATAACTAAGAAGAACCAATAAAAGTTTTTAAAAAGGAATTGTAAAAAAAAAAATTTTTTTTTAAATCTTCATGGCTTAGCATGGAAAGATGTTATACTACTTTTAGGACAAGCTCTGCCTTCCCTAGAAGAGCAAAGTATCTTATAAAAGGCTGTTGAAAATGGAAATTATTACTATGTGTCCCGGTGAGGAAGGGTGATAATGTCAGGAAGAAGCTGGTATATTCCTACCAGTGACCACAAAATCCCAGTCACAGAACCATATTGAAATACAGACAGGGATAGGGAAGAAAGGGACAGACATCACTTCTTGGATAATGTGATGGAAGGACAAAGAAGGGGTCAAATCAAAACTTTCACTGATACCCAGCTGGCCACTGTGATTCAAGGGGGGAAAGTAGTCACCAGCAACCTTTATAGAGAGGCTGTGGGTAGGCCATTACCAAACAACCTAATATTGAGCCAGGGTCACAGAGAGCAATCATTCTTAAAGACAAATTCTTGACTCATTCCACTTCAGACCTATGGAGAGAACTTCAGAAACTGACTGCAGAACTGGGGAAGACTTTGGATGAGTTGGTCCAGGTTGCTACGTCAGTCTTCTGCAATCAGGACCTACAAGGGGGGGAAAAAAGAAAAATGACATGGAGAATTGGTGGGGACCATGAGAACAGGTGCTCAGGAGTACTCCTCCACTTCCTGCTTCTCATGTGGGAGAGAAGGTCATTTTAAAAAGGGATTGGCCCCAGAGACATCAGTCACCTCTTGGAACACCTTCCAGACTTTGTCCTCTGTGTTGAGGAAACCATTGGAAAGCTAGATGTCCTCAGAAGCTAAAGGGATCAAGACCACTGCCTACCAGTTCCCAATGATGGTTCTCAGGGACTTCCTTTATGGCTCCCATTAATGAATTCCTACTTGAGGAGCCCCAGTTAACCTTGCTTGTGTGTGGGCTGGCAGGGAGCCAAAGGGCCTGCTTGGAATGCCTGGAGAAAAACAGGAAGCTATTACAATTGGCTACATGTATGCTTGAGTTCATGATTGCTTGACCTTTAACAGGATTGGGTGGACATATCTGATCGAAATTGCTTATGCATGAGACTGCTTATATAGAGGGTGTGATCCAAATAAAAAAAAAAAAAAGCTCCTTCATGACAATCTGAGGTGTACGTGTCTTTATGTCCCACTGGACGGCGACATTTGGTGGCCCGTACGGAGAACGGTGAGTGCTCAGGTAAGTAATAAAGGAGAAAATTTTTCACTAGCACAGTCAACTAGCAGGTTTCCCTATTCAAGGCAACAGTGGCCTTAAGGTACTAACGGAAGGCTCCCCTAGTGAGGGAACTTAACAGAAGGCTGTCCCAAGAGACAGCAAAGGACGTCCTGTAGTAAATGAATGTGTGTAAGGTGTTAGTTGTGTTAATATTTTTGTTACTTTTTCTTGTTTGATTTCTGTTTATTGTTGTGATGATCAGAGAGGCCATATTATAGCCATGGGATTGGAAATTTCACGGATTCTCATGGAAGGCTCTCTTAAGGCATTGTTAAGAGAAAATGGAACTCTGTTAAAGTCTAAAACTGCGTGGATGTTCCTTAAACTATAGAAGAAGCCTGTCCTCGGTTCTTAGAAGGGCTCCTTACTGTCCCTCAGTGGGAGCGTTTGGGAAAGGACCTCCATAAACAAAATGAAAAAAAACGCCTCTCCCTCTTGGTACTTAGCCTATATGGACATTAGTTCATTTCTGTCTTACTTCCAAAAAACCAAAATTTCAAGAACAGCTAAGAGAAGGGGAAGAGATATTAGAAACTGTAAAAGAAGAGCAATCAAGTCGAGCTTCTGAAAGAGAAAGTAGATGTTCAGACTCAGAACAGGGATGTGACTCTGAAGAGCAGGAACTATCTGAGACAGAGCTAGAAAAGAAGTTCTCTCAGTGGCATTTAGCCCCTACCGTGCCGCGCCCTCCAGCGTATAATCCAGGTCACCACTCTTTTCCAAGTTGTAGGGACGCATGTACTTGCTGCACAGGGGTGGCCCCCAGACAGTGGGCTGATGTAGAATCTCGATCAGTGTTCCCAATATTCCCGGTATTTGAAGATCAAAACAATCAGAGATATCATCAAATATTAGACATAAAATTAATGAAACAGTTAAAAGAGGCAGTTATGTCCTATGGAGTACAAGCTGCATTTACCATTTCTTTATTAGAGAATGTTGCAAGTCAAAATCTTACTCTGACTGATCGGGGTAATTTAGCAAAAGCATGTTTATCTGGGGGACAATATCTTATGTGGAAGGTGGCCAACCAGAGGTTATGTTCTGATACTGCCCGACATAATGCAGTTGCGGGCAATCCTCAATGGAATCTAGACATGCTGACAGGCCAAGGACCATATGAAGGGCAAGGTAATCAGATTAATTTCCACCCCAGTGTGTATCAACAAATTAGTGCTGCTGCCACTAAAGCTTGGAAAGAGCTTTCAGGTGCTGGCGATCTTCAAGGACCATTATCTAAGGTTATTCAAGGCAACAATGAACCCTATGCCGATTTTGTAGACAGATTGATTCAAACAGCAGGACGTATATTTGGAGATGTAGACCAGGCTATGCCTTTAGTCAAACAGCTTGCATATGAGCAAGCAAATAAATGGTGTAAAGAAGCAATAAGACCTTGGAAAAACAAAGACCTTGGAGCCTATTTAAAGGCTTGTAGGGATATTAATGAGGCTTTTATTCAAGGTCAGGTGATGGCTGCAGCGCTTGCACAGGGTCTTAGAGGCAATGCCAACTCCTGCCCAGGCCAACAGTGTTGTCGGTGTAAACAATATGGACACATAAAAAAGGACTGCCCCCAGGGTCCTGTGCCAAAATTATGCCCCCGATGTGAAAAAGGGAAACACTGGGCAAGTGACTGTAAATCAACTAGAGACAAAGATGGTAACCCTTTACCTCCAAAAAATGGGAATCAGGGCCCCTGGCCTTTTGGCCCACAAATATACGGGGCTATCCATTCCATACCTCGGACCCATTACCCCTTGACTCCCCAACTAGACAAATAAGAGGAAGTGCAGGATTGGACCTCTGTGCCTCCGCCAGAACAGTATTAACTCCAGAGATGGGAGTACAACCAATATCAACTTCGGTTGTTGGCCCATTACCTAAAGGAACAGTGGGACTAGTTCTGGGGCGGAGTTCTTCTGCTTTAAAAGGATTAAATATTGTCCCTGGAGTTATAGACCCTGGTTTTACAGGAGAAATAGAAATCCTTGCTTCCTCACCAAGAGTTGTAGCAATAATAGCTCAGGGTGATCACATAGCACAATTGTTGGTCTCACCCAGCTGCCATGATCAATATCCATCAAAGAATATTATTAGGGGAAATAAAGGATTAGGTTCTACTGGCCAAAATATGGTCATGTTAACATTGGTTTTAAAAGATAGACCTATGACAAAGTTAGTGATAGAAGGCAAAAGTTTTGAGGGCTTATTAGATACTGGGGCTGACAAAAGTATTATCAAAATTACAGAATGGCCCAAAGCCTGGCCACTTCAACAGGCAGATCAGACTTTAAGGTGATTGGGTATAGCTTCCAATCCTAACAAAAGCACAGCCATATTAAAATGGAAGGATGAAGAAGGTCATAGTGGTATCGTCCAACCTTATGTCCTTGAACATCTCCCAGTAAACTTGTGGGGGGAGAGATATCATGGAACAGATGGATTTACATCTCACATCTGAGATCCCATACAGTAATCTAAAAGCTAATCAAATGATGTTAGCCCAAGGACACATATGGGGAAAAGGTCTTGGGAAAAATAGTCAAGGACCTACTTCACCCATTTTAGTTACTCCAAAACAAGATAGAAAGGGATTGGATTTTCATTAGGGGCCAATGAAGCAATTAAAATAACATGGAAATCTGATAAACCTGTCTGGGTCCTTCAGTGGCCCCTCTCAAAAGACAAACTAGAAGTGACCCAACAATTGGTTAAAGAACAACTAGAGGCTGGACACATCAAACCATCCACCTCTCCTTTCAACACACCAACATTCATAATAAAAAGAAATCAGGAAAATGGAGGCAATTACATGACCTAAGAGCAGTAAATTCTATAATGGAGCCCATGGCACCTATTCAATTAGGATTACCTACTTTATTGACTATTCCAGTTAATTGGCCCTCCATTGTTATTGACATAAAAGATTGCTTCTTTTCCATTCCCTTACATCCCTCAGACACCAAAAGTTTCGCATTTACTGTTCCCTCACTTAATAACAGTTCTCCTAATAAAAGATATGAATGGATAGTTCTCCCACAAGGCATGGCCAATAGCCCCACTATGTGTCAAATATATGTAAACGAGGCCATTGAACCCATATGCCTAGCAAACCCTCAACTTTTAATCTTTCATTATGTGGATGATATTTTGTTAGCTCATAAAGAAAAAACTGTCTTGGAAAATTGTTATAGTTCCTTAATAAAGTCACTGAAAAGGTGGGGCTTACATATTGCCATTGATAAGGCACAAATGACAGACACCAAAAACTTCCTGGGATCTATCATAAATGCAATTATGGTTAAACCCACAAAAATTAGTATTCGAGTAGACCAACTTAAGACTTTGAATGACTTTCAAAGCTATTAGGTGACTTTAACTGGATTAGACCTTACCTTCTCTTACCCACCTCAAGTTTGGGCCCCCTGTTTGACACTCTTAAAGGTGATTCTGATCCCCTTTCTAAGTGGGTGCTTACCCCTAAGGCTCAAATAGCTCTCAAGCTCGTTGAAACTGCTATGGAAAAGGTTCATCTTGATCGTATTGACCTAGCTAAGCCTTTATCATTCATTGTCTTGGCCACAAATAAGTTACCCACAGGAGTGTTTTAGCAAAAGGGTCCTATTCTATGGGTTCACATGAATTATGCCCCTAACAAGGTCTTATCCTTGTTTACTGAATCTGTGGCAGAATTAATCCTTAGGGCGTTAAAAGTATCCCTTTCCACCTTTGGGTCACATCCCTCGACAATAACTACTCCTTATACTAATGATCAGATACAATATCTTATTAATAATTCAAATTCATGGGCTATAGTCTCTACTAGTACTTCTGCTGTGTTTGACAATCATTTGCCATCTGACCCTCTTCTCCAATTTTGGAGTCAACATCCTATAATTTTCCCCAAAGTCACCCGAAAAGAACCTATTATAGGAGCTACCCTTATATTTACTGATGGATCAAAAGTGGTATGGGTGCTATTACTGTAAATAATGTTACAGAAACATTGCTGTTTAATACTCTATCTGCACAACAAACAGAACTATTAGTAGCTATGGAAGTATTCAGAACCCACCATGAACCCTTTAACCTATTCTCTGATAGCAAATACGTTGTTAATGCTATTCAAAATTTAGAATTAACTGGTCTGCTCTCCCTCACTTCCACCATCACTAAGTATTTACACTCTTTACAAAAACTTATTTGGGATAGAAAAAGCCCTTTTTTTATTGGGCGTGTTCGGGCTCATACTGGCCTTTCAGGTCCTCTAAGTTTACACAATGATTTAACAGACATGGCCACCAGAGACCCACATATCTTTGATGCACTTGAAAATGCAAATATTTTTGTTCCAAATTTCACGTAAATGCTTCTACTCTATGTTTACGCTATCAGATTACTAAGGCAACAGCTGGGGACGTAGTCAAGTCTTGTGCTAAATGTGCTACACTTATTCCTAACCCCTTGTTAGGAGTAAACCCAAAAGGGCTTCAGCCTAATCATATTTGGCAAATGGATGTAACTCATTATTCAGAATTTGGAAAACTACAATTCATCCATGTGTCAATAGATACCTTTTCAGGATTTATTATGGCCTCTGCTCATGCTGGAGAAAAAACCAAAGATGTAGTAACACACTGTTTACATTCTTTCTCCATCCTAGGGGTCCCCAAACAAATTAAAACAGATAATGGTCCTGGATATACGTCCCAGGCCTTTAAACAATTTTGTTCCACCTTTGGTATTCAACATGTTACAGGAATTCCCTATAATCCTACTGGACAAAGCATTGTTGAGTGTGCCCATTTAACACTTAAAAGCATGCTTTATAAACAAAAAGGGGGAATAGGGGCATCATACAGATCCCCAGAAGACAAATTATCTGTTGCCTTGTTCATTTTAAATTTTTAAAATCTCGATTCTGAGGGCCGATTCTGTTAGGCTGACCGTCATTCACAGCCTAACAAAAAACGTCTACCTCAAGTGCTCTGGAAGGACGTTCTATCGGGACAATGGAAAGGCACGGATCCGGTATTAATCTGGACCCGAAGATCTGTTTGTGTTTTCCCGCGGGACGCACAATCGCCAATTTGGGTGCCTGAAAGATTGGTCAAGGCTTCCTCAATAGAAAACCAAGAACAACAAGAAGATGTGGAAGTTCCTCCAACTGCTGTTGTTGATGATCCCTCACCATGTTAATGGAGGAGCTGTGCGTTACCTATGGGGGATAGTAAAGGCGTGGCCTTGCCCTTTGCCCCTTACTAACTCTTCCTATCTATATCCTCCTATTCTTACCACTAATTCCACATTAGGGTTACCTACTGTACCCTTTTCTCCTGACTTAGCACCCTTCCCAAATGGCTCCTACGACTTAGCAAGTTATGTGGGAACCTCCCCCCAAGTTTGGCTATGCTAGACTGGTAGTCAGAGACGGGTAAGATTCGTGAAGAGCTCATACCAACCTAAGACAGGGAATGAAGATATAAGCTTCATTTTCCGATGACGGGTAAGGATGTTGCTCTGTCATGGACAAACTAAGACAGGCACAGTCTTTTATAAGCAAACAGGGGGAGATGTGGGCTGGCAGGGAGCCAAAGGGCGTGCTTGGTATGCCTGGAGAAAAACAGGAAGCTATTACAACTGGCTACATGTATGCTTGAGCTCGTGATTGCTTGACCTTTAACAGGATTGGGTGGACATATCTGATCGAAATTGCTTATGCATGAGACTGCTTATATATAGAGGGTGTGATCCAAATAAAAAAAAGCTCCTTCATGACTATGTGAGGTGTACGTGTCTTTATGTCCCGCTGGACGTGCTGGACGTGGACACTTGTGGACAGGCACCAGATAAACTTCCTTCTCAATACAGGAGCATGGTTTTCAGTACTGTGCTCTCCTGGACCCCAGTTCCAATATAAAGTAACCATTCTGGGCATATTGGGCTGGCCCCTTGAGCTATATTTTACTGGACCTCTTGCTTATTGATGGGAGGATTTCCTCTTTTGTCACTCCTTTCTTAATTTTTAGAAACCCCAAACTCTATTCTAGGAAGTGATCTCAATTAAGGTTCAAGTTGTCATTGCCACCTGGGGAATACAAGCTGCCTGACTTCAATAAACACAGAGATGGACCCAACAGTTTGGTAAGATAACAATACAGTGCACAGTTGCAACCTCTGTCAAAATCCATCCTAAGGATTCTTCCTATTTCTCTTGCCAACAACAGTGTCCCTGAAAACCTGAAACTAGGAAGGGAGTTTAATACTGAGTTTAAAATGATAGGAACTTTTGGTAGAGTGCTTAAGCCCTTATAACATTCCTACATTTGTTATCCCAAAGGGCCCCAATACGTTGAGAATAGTTTAGGATCTTCATATAATCAGTGAGGCAGTGGTTCATCCAAACCCATATGATCTCCTTACCCAGATCCCTGAGGGAACTACTTATTATACCATCTTACACTTAAATAGTGCATTTTTCTGCATTCCTCCCCATCCAAGGAACCAGCCACTGTTCACCTTTGAGGTTTCTACCTCTAAGGATGGACAGGTTGCTTGGATAGCCCTTCCCCAAGGATTCAGAGATTGCCCCCATCTGTTGGAAATTTTGGTACAGGACCTCATGGATTGGCCATACCATAAGACAATGTTACTTCAATATGTAGATGGCCTTCTCTTATGTGGAACTGCAAAAAATGTGATCCTTTGAGGAACTGGCTGTCTTCTCAATTTCCTGGCAAAAATTGGATATAAAGTATCCCAAGAGAAGGCTCAACTGTGCCTACCCCAGGTTACTTACTGAGGATGGAACTTCCAGTTCTGGAACTTCCTTCTCTTTGGGGAAGTGTGTTATTTTGTAATACGAAATCCCACTGCTTGCTTGCTCTCTTTGTGTCCTGTTCTTCAATTCTTTGCTGAGCAGAAACAATGAACCAAAGACCCCTAGACAGTAACACTTATCCAAGAGCTCATGTTACCAATTTCCAGGGAAATTCCCTCTATTCAGCTCTGTAGAATCAGTTTGCCAATGCTTAATTTCTGCTTTGGTTCACTCCTGGGGAGCCCCTATGATGCTGTGGCTTCCTTGATTCAATTCGTTCATTTTCCCAAAGGAGTAGTAAACATTCCCTGGCTTTGACGATGCATGGCATCCTTAGTGTAACTCTTCCAGCACCTGGGTGGCACAGAAATGGTCCTGCTGAGTATTGGAGATGAACCCACAGATGAATCCCAAGAGTGATGAACTTCAGAGTATTAGAAATTCTGAGGTGCATCAAGAAATCAAACACATGTTTGAAGGTGGGTGGGCAAGGCAAATTTTACTCATGCCTAAAGGGCGTGCTATCTAACCTGGCTAGCAAAATGCACCTGGTTGGGCAGTCTGCCTCCTTTTATCCTTAACACAGTGCTACCCTTTGTCCTGACTGGAGGAGTTCAGGTTTACAATCGATGTGATTAGCTAATTTTAAAATTGTGGTGGGCAAAGGGAGGACTATAATTAAAATTGCTTCACTTGGTTCCAGTCGAGGTCTAAATACCAAATTTTGAAAGTGGACCACCTAACTTTCTGTTTCTCACAAGAGGAAAAACCTGCACCAGACTGTGGAAGCAATAATACTCATTTTAACTTGGGTGAGGTTATCTCTCATTGTGGTTTTGATTTGCATTTTACTGATAGCTAATGACATTGAACTTTTTTTTCATACGTTTTGACTAAATGTATCTCTTCTTTTGACCATTTCTTCATTTGACTACCTGACCTTTTTATAAATTGGATTGCTGGTGTTTTCTGTGCTATGAAGATTTTTGAGTTCTTTATATATTCTGGACACTGTCTTCCTGTCAGATGCATAGTTGAATGATTTTTGTTTAATTTAATCATCTTTGTCAAGTTTTGCTTCAGTTTCCTGTACTTTGGAGTCCTGTGTAGAAAATCATTGTTTGTAACAATATATCGAAGTGTTTCCCCTAGAAGTTTCAGGGTCACATGTTTGACATTGAATTTTCTGATCCATTATGAATTGATTTTTGTACCATGTGAGAGAGTTCCACATTCAATCTTCTGCATGTGAATATCCAGTTCAACTAGCACTATTGGTGGAAAAGGCATTCCATACTCAACATATGATTTTGTCAACTTTGTTGAGGATCAGTTGACTGTAGGTTGTTGGTTTGTTTGGGTTCTCTATTCTGTTCCATGGTTCCCTATTCTCTCTTCTATGCAAACACCATGATTCTTTGTGCCTCTGTCTCTGTAATATTTCTTGAAGTCAGATATTGTGATGCTGCCAACTTTGCTTTTTTTTTTTTTTTTTTTCGGTCATCATGGGTTTAAACATTCAAATTATTTTTTGCCTTCATTTGAAATTTGGGGTTGTTCTTTTCTAGTTTTATGAAAGATTACATGGGTATTTTGATGATGTTTCCTTTGAATGTGTATCTTGAGATTTTACTTTTCTCTGGTATGGATATTTGAGCAATATTGCTTCTTCCATCTGTGAAAACAAGAAGTATTTCCACATTTTAATATCTTCTTCAACATCTTCCACCATCAGCATTTTGTAACTGTCATCATAGAGGTTTTTCACCTCCATAGTTAGTCTGTTTCTAGTTGTGTGTGTGTGTGTGTGTGTGTGTGTATGAGACTAATGTGAGTGGAATTAATTTCATGATATCTTTTGCTGAGAATGTATTTTTAGTGTATAGAGATTGACTGATTTTTATATATTGATTTGTATCTGCTACTTTACTGAATTCACAATTCTTTAGGTTACTCCATGTATACAATCATATCATCTATTAACAGGGTTAATTTGACTTTTGCATTTCCTATTTGTATGTCTTGTACTTCTTTTCCAGGCCAAAATTTCTAGTAGTATACTGAATAATTGCTGTGAGAGTGGACACTGTTTTCATCTTCCTGATCTTAGAGGAAATGCTTTCAAATTTTCCTCATTCAGTGAGTTGGCTGTGTTTGCCATATGTGTCTTTTATTACATTGAGTTATTATTCATCCATTTGCTATTTGTTCAGGGTATTTTATCATAAATCAAAGGTTTTGATTTTCTTTTTCAAATCCTGCTGCACTTATTAAGATGATCATGATTTTTGTACCTTATTCTTCTTCTATGAGTGTGGTGTTTACCAAACTTCATATGCTATAGCATTCTCAAATCCTTGAATAAAATCAAGTATGATCTTTTTGATGTGTTGTGGACTTAAATTTGGTAGTAATATTTTGGGGTTCTTTTCTTCTATGTTTGTCAAGGATACCGGTCTATAATTTCCTGATTTTTATGTTTTGGTGCCTCAGTCAGGTTTTGTAGCTGTGTAGCACTAGCCTCAAAGAATAAACTGTGGGTGTTCCCTAACATTCGATTGCATGCAATAATTTAAAAGCATTGGTGGTCGTTCTTCTTTATTTGTTTGGTTAAATTCAACAGTGGAGTCATCTGGGACTGGGCATGCCTTTGTTGAATGCCGCATCTATTTCCTGCCACTCCAACACTTGACGCGGTCTGTTGGAATAAAGGACTCAACACTTGACACGGTTCTGTTGATCATCCTCCCTCTTGGGGGCCATAGGCGTGGCATGTCTCCATGTGTAGTTGCTCTTTAATCTTAGTAATCAATATATCATTTAGAAACCTATTGAAAAAAAAAAAACATTGGGTAGGTTTTATTGTATTGGGACACAAAATAGTGCTCAATAAAAATTTGGCAGTAGTACATAGATAAAATATATGAAAATAAACAATTGTAGCTGTGTTCAAGTTAAAAGGAGCCTGTGATTGCTTTAGTATAATAATAGATGGATAAAGAGACATTCCTGTGAGCTTGAATGCAGTATTTAGCCTTGTTGCTTTCATAGTCGTAATAGTTGATTCTAGAGATACTTTGCATAATAAAAACATTTAGGTTTATCATGAATATGATTTGTGCTTTTCCTATGATTAGTCTAATTCTTTGAGAATCAGAATAAGATTGTAGTCTGTCATTGTGTGAAATTAAGATAGGCTAAATATTAACTATAATTTGATTTCTTTGCCCTTTAATAATAGTAAAAACTTTTCGCTGGTAAACACTGGAGTTCATGGTGGGGGTGGTTTCTCAGAAAATCTACTGATGTGTTTGTTCTAAAGGTTAAAGGCTGGCAGATCATGGTGCCCTCAGTTTAGCTGGGAGACATGATTGTTTTAATCTAACTGGGAAATAAGGTTGTTTTGGTCTGGGCTGTCATACAGAGAGAATGTGTACTTTGAGGAAAAGCATAGATTGCACTTTTGAAGGTTTTTCTTGTTTTAAACTAACCAAAAATGATATAATCATTACTAAAAACAAAATATCTATAAAAAGGCTGGCAGAAAAAATAAAGACAGATTCAGCCTCAGAACACTTGGTGTCTCTGTGGCTGTTTGTCCACTGCGCCGACACCTCCCATCCACCGAGGAACCCCGACCCCTGCTAGGGCTGGACCCGGCAGTTGAGTGACTTTATTACTGATTCAATCTCATTACATATTATGGGTCCATTTACAGTTGTTGTCCTCTTCATTCAATTGTTCCACCACATACGTGTCCAGAATTCTGTGCAGCTTCTCCAGATTTTACAATTCCATAGTGTATGATTGCCTTTATTTTGCCCTTCTTTCCTTTTTCTTAGTCTTGGTAAAGTATTGCCAAATTCATTCATATTTTCAAGGAACCAACGCTTCTTTTTGTTGATCTCATGTATATTTCAGTGTCTATTTCTTCTTGAGGTTTCCTTACTATTGTTTTCCTTCTAATTCTGGACTTTGTTCTCATATTCTAAGTCCTTGGGATTCATCGTTATGTTTTTTATTACAAATGTCTCCACTTTTTGATGTACACAAACATTGCTGTCAACTTCCCTTTTAGACTGCTTCAACTACATCTGATAGGTGTTGGAACATATGTTTCTATAGTTTTTTTCTTCCAAGGTACTTCCCTCTGACTTCCTCAGTGACCCACTCTATTTGTAAATATTTTGTTCATTCTACCTTTATTTGCATTGTTTCTAAACTTACTCATGTCATTGATTTCTAGTATCATTCCTGTGATCAGAAATGGTAAGGGAAATGAATGAAATTATTTGAAATTTTATGGGTGCTTTTGAGATGGAATATATGGACAATTCTAGAGAAAGACCCATTCACTGATGAAGACAATGTGCATTCCTCAGGTATTGAATGGAATGCCCTGTAAATATTCCTTCAGTCCTTTCAATCCAGGAATCCTTTTAACTCTGATGTTTCATTTTTGTTATTGATTTTTTCTGCATTGTCTAATCCATTGTGAGAGAAGGATAAATGAATCCCTCACTATTATTAGACTGGAATGCATTGCTCACTTTAGTTCTAATAGTGCTTGTGCTATAATATCATATTTTATGACATTACATGTGTATAGACATAACTGTTATAACTTCTTGATGAGTTGATCCCTTCATCAGTACACATAGACTTTCTTTGTTCCTTCTTACAGCTTTTTGTCTAAAAGATTATTTTTCAAATACAACTCATGCTCACTTTAGTACTCCATCTCCATGGAATAGCATTTTACATTCTTTCACTATCAGTCCACATGTATTACTGGTGAGGTGAGTTATTTTAACCAACGTATTGCTGGAACCTTACATACCAGTCTATATTGGCCTATGTATTTTAATTGGAGAATTAAAACCATTTATGTTCACTGTTATTAATGAAAGGTATAAAGTATGTTGGCAGTTTGTTGATTTTCTTCTAATTGTTCTGAATATTCTTTGTTCATTTCTCCCTCTTTTATTCATCTTTGTCTTTGATGGCTTACAGTATTGGTAACATTTCATTGCTTTTTCTTTCCTATTGTGTATCTACTACTCTGGTGTGTTTAACACTTTCACATGCTATCATGATCAAAATCTTTTGTAATTTCCCTTTCCCCAGTAATCCCCCTTTCCCTACACTCCTCCCTTCCCCTGTCCCTCTCCTCTATTCCACTGACCTTTCTTCCACTTATTCATAGTTTTATTTTAATCAGTGCATATAGATATTCATAAAGATGACAATCACTGTTGTATATTCATTTATGTACATAGGATAATTTGTTCTGATTCACTCCATTTCTCCATTTTCCAATCTCTCCTCCCTCCCCTTCACTCCACTGATCTCCTATTTTCATGTGATTTGACCCCTCCCTCATTTTTTTAACTTTTCTTATATTTGTCTAGCTACTATGTATGAGAGAAAGCATTCAACCCTTGACTTTCTGGGTCTGGTTTATTTCACTTATGATGATATTTTCCAGTTCAGTTCACTTACCAGTAAGTGCCATAACTTCATTCTTCTTTATGGTAGATTGAAAAACCACTGTGTATATGGAATGAATCACCATTGGACCCAGTTCTCCCACTCCTCGGGTTATACCCAAAGGACAGCATACTACAGTAACACTGTCGCATCAGTGTTTATAGCATCTCAATTCACAATAGATAGATTGTGCAACCAACCCAGAAGCCCTTCAATAGATGAATGGATAAAGAAGCTGTGGTATATATACACAATGGACTATTATTCAGTCATAAGGAAGAATAAAATTATGGCATTTGCAGGTAAATGGGTGGAATTGAAGAATATCATGCTATGTAAAAAATAAGCCAATCCCCAAAAAGCAAAGGCCAAATATTCTCTCTGATAAGTGAATGATGATACATAATGGGGGTGGGGGGTGGGGGGCAAGAGAAAAATGGAGGAACTTTGGAGTATGGAGAGGGAAATGAGAGGGGGTTAGGGGAAAGATGGTGGAATGAAACAAACGTCATTACCCTATGTACGCACATGATTGCACGATTGTGTGATTCTACATCATGTACAACCATAGAAACAAAAGTTGTACCCCATTTTTGTACAATGAATCAAAATGCAGTCTGTAAAAATAAAAATTAAAAATTAAAAAAGAAAACCATTGTCTATACCTACACCACATTTTCTTTATCCTTTCTTCTGTTTCTGGGAATCTGGTTAGTTTTCATAACTAGATTATTGGGAGTCACACTGCTATACACATCAATGTGACTCTATCCCTAGAGTATGCCAATTTTAGAAATTTTGGTTGTAACCAAGGAGTGGGATAGCTGGGTCATCTGGTTTTTTCACTCCTAATGTTTTGGGGAATATGCTTACTTCTTTCCTGAGCGGTTCTACTAATTTGGAGTCTCACCACAAATGCATGATCATTCCTTCCTCCCCAAATCTGCACCACAATTTATTTCTTATATTCTTGGTAATTGCCATTCTTACTTCATGTGCTTTTGATTTACATTTATCTGATCGCTAGGGATGTTGAATATTTTTCACACAGTTTTGATAATTTGTATCACTTCTTTTGAGAAGTGTCTGTCTATTGAATTCTTTTGCCCAATTGTCAATTGGGCTATTTGGTTTTGTTATTGTTAAGATTTTTGAGTTCTTTAAATATTCTGGGTGTCAATCCCCTATTTGATAAGCAGGTGTCAAAGATCGCCTATGCTCTTGCTTCATGCTGTTAATTGCTTCCTTTGCTGTGCAGAAGCTTTTATATTTGATGCTGTCCACTCATTGATTACTATATTTACTTCTGGTGCTTTAGGAGTCTTGTTAAGGAGGTTGGTGCCTGCACCAATATTTTGAAATCATGGGCTTAGATTTTCTTCTAGCAGTTGCAGAGTTGCTGGTCTGATTTCTAGGTCATTGATTTACTATGAGTTGAATTTGTGCAAGGTGAGGGATATTGATCAAGTTTCATTCTTATATATACATACAACCAGTTTTCACAGCACTGTTTTTTAAAAGGATGTCCTTTCTCCAATGTACATTTTTGGCACCTTTGTCAAGTATCAGATGACTGCCTCTGTGGGTATTTGTCTCTGTGTTTTCTGTACTATTCCGTTGCTCTTCTGGTCTGTTTAGGTGCCAATACTTTTCTGCTTGTTATACAATCTGCTTTTAGAGGAAGTGCTGTAGGTTTTTTCTCCATTCAGTAAAATGTTGGCTTTGGGTTTACATTGTTGAATTAAGTCCCCTGAAATCCTAGTTTCTCCAGTGTTTGAGCAGGAATGAGTGCTGGACTTTGTCAATGATGTTTCTGCAACTGTTGAGGAAACCATGTGACCCTTGCCCTTATATCTATTTATGTGGTGAAATACATTTATTGATTGCATAGGGATATCTCTCTCATGCATAAGATTAAAACTTTTTTCTTTCCTTACTTCATTGAAATGTGTGCATTCCTATATTATGTATCCCACAATCTTCTTCTACCCAAGGATTATTAAATTTGGTCTATTTTTGTAATTTCTTTTTAAATTTGTTTTTTAGTTATATGAAAGTAGAGACCTCTTTAGATGTATTTGTAGAAACATGGAGTATCTCCTTCTAATTTGGATCCCAGTCTTGTGGATGTACACAAAGTTGAGATTCACTGTGGTGTATTCGTATATGCACATAGGAAAGTTACGTCATATTCATTCCACTGTCTTTCATATTTCTATCACCCTCCCTTACATTCATTTCCCTTTGTCTAATCCACTGAACTTCTATTTTTTCCTCCCCCTTGTTGTGGGTCAGCATCTACATAACAGAGAGAACATTTGACCTTTGATTTTTTTGAGAATTGAGCTATTTCACTTAGGCACGATGGTCCCAAGATCCATCCATTACCAACGAATGTCTTAAAATCATTCTTCTTTATATTTGAGTAATATTTCATTGTGTCTACATACCACACATTCTTTATTGATTCATCTGTTGATGGGCATCTAGGATGGTTCCATAACTTAGCTCTTGTTAATTGTGATGCTATAAACATTGATATGGCTGCAACACTGTAGTGTGCTGATTTTAACTCCTTTGGGTATGTACCGAGGCCTGGGATAGCTGGATCAAGGGTGGTTCCATTCCTAGTTCTTTTGTGGAATCCTCTACTGCTTTTCAGAGTGGTTGTGCTAATTTGTGGTCCCACCAACAGTCTCTGAATGTAGGCTTTTCCTCACATCCTCACCAATACCTGTTATATTTATTCTTGATAATCATCGTTACGACTGGAATGATGTAAAATCTCTGTGTAGGTTTACTTTGTATTTAAATGTTAGTGGTGTTGAACATTTTTTCATACACTCGTTGAAATTCATATTTTTTATATCAAGGAGTGTCTGTTTAGTTCCATTGTCTACTTATAGATTGGGTTATTTGTTGTTTTGGTGTTAAGCTTTTGAGTTCTATGTATTTCCTGAAACGATGTCGTTTCTGAGGTGCAGTTAGCAAAATTTATTCCCTGTTCTGGAGGCTCTCCCTTCAGGCTCTTAAT
Source organism: Sciurus carolinensis (assembly GCF_902686445.1). NCBI lineage: Eukaryota > Metazoa > Chordata > Mammalia > Rodentia > Sciuridae > Sciurus > Sciurus carolinensis. The sequence goes on from NC_062232.1 coordinate 46,770,788, forward strand.
TGTTTCCTTTGCAGTGAAGAAACACTTTAGATGGATACCATGCCATTTACTGATTTTTTTGTATTTCTTCCAGCACTTTAGGAAATTTGGTGGGAGTGTCAGTTCATTAAGCTGAAAGGTTGGAGTGTTGGGCTTACATTTTCTTCTAGTATGTGCAGGATTTCTAATACCTACGTCTTTGATCCACTTTGTGTTGAGTTTGTGCAGGGTGAGAGATAGGGTTTAAATTTCATTCTACTACATATGGATTTCCAGTTCTCCCAGCACCATTTGTTGAAGTAGCTATCTCTTCTCTAATGTATGTGTTTGACAACTTTGTCTAGTATGAGATAACTGTATTTATAGTGGGTTTGTCTCTGTGTCTTCTATTCTGTTCTACTCATCTTCATGGTGTGTGTGTTGGTGCCAGTACCATGCTGTTTTCCTTACTGTAGCTCTGTAATGCAATTTAAGGTCTGGTATTGTGGTGCCTCCCACTTCTCATTTCTCACTGACATTGCTTTGACTATTTTTTGGTCTCTTATATTTCCAGAAAGTACTTCAATGACTGATTTTTCTATTTTTCTTCCATGAAGAAACTCATTGGAATTTAAATAGGAATTGCAATACTCTGTATAGTGCTTTTGGTAGTATATCCATTTAGCCAATGGACATACTGTGCCTATCCAAGAACATGGAAGAACTTTCCATCTTCTAAATGTTTTTATTCACTTTCTTTCTTTAGTGTTCTCTAGTTTTCATTGTAGAGGTCATTCACCTCTACATTTGAAGCTGTGATGAATGGGCACACAGGAACACAATTGATTTATGGGTGTTAATTTTGTAGCCTGCTACCCTGTTGAATCCATTTTATGAGTACTAGAAGTATTCTCATGTAGTTTTGAGGTCTCCTAATTATAGGATTGTGTCACAAACAAAGAGAGGTAGTTTGAGCTCTTCCTTGTTTTATTTGTATCCCTTCAATTCTTTCTTTGCCTAATTTCTCTGGCTAGTTTCAGGGACTATGTTGCATAGCAGTGATAAAAGAGGACATCGCTGTCTTGTTCAATTTTTAGAGGGAATCCTTTCAGTTTTTCTCCATTTAGAATGATATGGCCTTGGGTTTGTCATATGTGTATATATATATATATATATATATATATATATATATACACGCACATATGTCATATATATATATATATGTATATATAAAACTTTTAATATGTTGAGGTATGTTCACACCATCCCTATTTTTACAATGTTTTAAAGAGAATGAATACTGTATTTTTTCAAATGCTTTTTCTGCATCTATTGAGGTAATCATGTGATTCTTGTCTTTCATTTTGTTTACGTTGTGAATTACATTTATTGATTTTCACATGTTGAAACAACCTGCATCCCTGGTATATAAACCACTTGCTCATAGTGCACTTTTAAATGTGTTCTTGTATGTGATTGTCAATCATTACTAAGAATATTTTCATCTATAATCATCAAGATTATTGTTCTGAAGTTTGCTTTGCTTGATGTGTCTTTGTCTAGTATTGGTGTCAGAGTGATGCTAGGTTCAAAGAATGATTTCAGGAGGTTTTCCTCCTTTTCTATTTTGTGGGATATTTGAGTAGGATTGGTGTTATTTCTTTTAAAGTCTGGTAGAACTTGTTGAGAATACATCTGGTTCTCGACTTTTCTTTGTTGGTAGGCTTCTGACGATTATGTCTTCTATCTCATTACTTGAAATTGATCTGTTTCAACTATCTAAATCCTCCTGGTTCCATTTGGTTAGGTCATATGTCTCTAGAAATTTGTCAATGTCTTCAAGATTCTCCATTTATTGCAGTATAAATTTTCAAAATAATTTCTGATTATCCTCTTTATTTCAATGGCAATATTTCCTTTTCTCATTATAATTTTAATAATTTTTTTACTCTTTCTTTTGGTTCACATTGAAGTTTCACTTGATACATTGAATCTTTTGTTCCCCTTAATCCCTCTTGGTTCTTTTTTAGAATCCCTATCTCTTTATTGGAATGATCTTTCACTTCCTGTGTTTTTCTCTCCCAATCTATGCCTTTTTTTCCCAATTCATTGTACTATGAACTCTCTAAATTACTTCTGTGACATTTCTTCCACTGCGTTGTCAATTGAATAATTTTTGAAGTGTTGCAGGCTCTTTGAGGTGGATTGCTCCCTTACTTTCAAATACTGATTGTATGTCTACCCATATTTTGTAATGATTATCACTTCTTCTTTAATACAAGGTACTTCTTTCTCCTAAGATCCCCAGGGATGAGTGATTATGTAGATGTTGATATGTTCACTCAATATGTGCCTTCTGCTATGCCCAGTGTCTGTACCACTTTGAGAGAAGGCACTAAACCCAAATTACTGTAATCAATTCAGAGCAAAGATACATAGTAACCAACCTTAGGAAGAACAAAAACTTGTTATGCTGTTCTCTACTGTTCCACTAATCCATGCAAAAATTCATATTAATATTCTGAAATAGGGTGTAAAAATTATTTATTGACAAGTAAAGTTGCTGTGACATTATATAGAGTCTGGAAAAGAGATGAGACAAAAAATGGACTAAAAGCAAGAGAAAATTAGAAAGGAGTGAAAGTAAAAATATAGACACAAAAAAGAAAGAAAGAAGAAAGAAAGAAGAAAGAAAGAAAGAAGAAAGAAGAAAGGAAAGAAAGAAAGAAAGAAAGAAAAAGAAGAAAGAAAACCTGGATGAGGGTGTTGGTGCAGGTATCACATAATCTAAGATGGAAAAGGGGGCTACAAAATGCAAGTGTAAACCTGAGTTAGAAAATCAAGATAGAGAGAAGGATTATATTTGTACTTAAAATAGTAAAAGAAATACAATCAAATGGGTTGAGGCCCAATGTTGAACTTGGGTACCAGTGTCAGAATCAATCCAAAATGACAACGCTCCATGTGTTTGAACAACATTGACATCACAGCTATTTACAGCAAACCACGCCAAGTTGGAGGAAATTCTTATGAGTCTTCCTGGTTTGTATTTCATCAGGTTTGGGGATCTTTAGAAGATGTCCATCACTCTTCTTTTAGGTTGCCCTAGAGGTCCTGGGGGTACAGGAGTCACTCCCCTAGTTGCTATGGTATCCCCACCATTTGGTTCTTGTTTATCAGTCCAGAAACCTGAGTCTGGAAGCCCAGGGGATGTTTTTCTGAGTCTGTTGACTGTTTCTATTGTCTGCAGGAGCAAAGAATGTGGGGCTCAATGATATTACTCTGACTTCAGTGGGACACTGTGACCTGCTCCCCTCTACAGCGTCATCTTCAAAGTGGGATGGAGCCTGGGAGCTGTCTGCAAGTGCAGGACATTTGGTTGGTCTCTGTTTGCATAAATGCTTCCCCTTTTCCCACACGGATTGCAAGGGTTGTAGATTTCCCAGCCACTGCTTCCCCTGTATCCGAGTTCCCATTCAATGTAGTTATGAATGGTGGGCACTGGTCCCCTTTGCTGACTGGGCCAGAGACAGCCATGTCCTATCTGTGCCTGATAGTTTGCTGTCCACTCCTGTGAGTCATGGGCATGCATTCCCAACTCTACCCAACGCTACCACTAAGTCTGTGTGAGCAAGGGGTTAGGTCAGCACTTCCTCGGGAGGGACCAGTTCTCATGTCTGTTTCACCCCATTCCCCTTATCTAGCAGTGAGGGGGAGTGCTTTTCAGCAAATTTCAGCTGGTATCAGTCCCTCTACCAGTTCATTCTAGATGGATTATTGAGACATCCTGCTGCCAGGTACTGCTGCTTTGATTTGTTGTTATCTGAAGGTGGGGAGAAGCGGCATTGATAAGCGGCATTTCTTCTAGGGAGGCTGGCCAGCTTTGGATTACACGAAATGTCTGCCATGCCCAGTGCAGCTTTCAGTCCATAGTTTGTGCTAAATTGCTTGATCTCCCTCACTGATTTGGTTGCTCCTGTTGCATTTTGATTTGCTCAATTTTTCTTCCAGCTCTTGTTAAGGAAGTGAGCTTATGTGCCTTTCCTCCCCCTTTCTGTCTGTTTCCCTTCCCCCACCACCACCCCCATTTCAGGTTCAGGGTTAAGGAACTCTGTCCTAATTTTCTGCTCCGTAACCAAACTTCAAGACTCTCCAAGTCTCACACTGTCTGATATTGAGTATCGAAGCATTTGCTCTGACACTCACCTATTTCTGGCAAGCTGTTCCTTCACTGTCTTCCTTTCTGGCCTGTGGAGGGTTTGTGTGTTACTACCTAGCTCTGCTCTTCCATCTTCCTTAGTCTTTAGGGATTCTGAAGATAAATTTGCTTCAGTCTAAGGGAGTTGCCCTTACGTGTGATTAGGCACCTTTTCTCTCACAGACTCTTAAATTCTTTCTTCATCCTGCACTTTTGACAGAGTGACTACATATGTCATGCAGAGTACATTTCTTTGTCACGGGCCCATGGGGTTGTATAAAGCTCCTGCACATGGATGTCCATGTCTTTCTCAAGATTCATAAGTTTCCTCCTATTATTTAATTGAACAGGTTTCCTATGCCCTTAACATGTATTCTTCCTCAAAAGAAAAGCCATTCATATTGATGCTTGATCATTTAGTTGTGTGCCACAAATCTTGAAAGTGATTTTCATTCTTCCTTGTTTTTTGTCTTGCTTACTGCCTGGATGTGATGTGTTATTCAGTTTTTGTCACTTTGACCAATGTATCTGACAAGAAAAACTTAGAGAATGAAAGTTCTTTTGTGACTCATGCATTCAGAGGATCAGCCAGCTCCATTGCTCTGGGTAGAAGGTGAGTCAGAGCATCGTGGTAGAAGCACATGGTGGAGGAAAGCTGCTCACCTCATGGGAGACAAGAATCAGAGAAACAGGAAGGGGAGCCAGGGAGTGAGATATACCCTGGCTATCCACCTCCTCCAGCTACATCCCCCCTGTCTAGAGTTACCCCCCATTATAATAATTTCTTTCAATTACTAATCCATCAAAAAGTATTCCAAAATCAGGTAGCAGTTCTCATAATTGAATCATTTTCACCTCTGAAGATTCATGCACTACAAAAGAGCTTTATGAGACACCACTTATCTGAACCACAAAATGAAATACTGGAAAACACCTGTCTTAATGCTCCATTATTCTTTCTGTCACTTGGTCTTCCTTTTTGTTGAGGCTTTTGATTAATCTATTAATCCAGATCCTTTCCCTTTTTTCTTTCCTTTTCTGTGGTGTTGGGTATCAAAACTCGGATGCTGTATTACTGAGCTACATCCTCAAATCTTTTTCTTTCTTTACTTTTTTTTTTTTTAATTTCGAGACAGAGTCCCTCTTAGGTTGATGAGACTGGTTATGGACATGAGCTACTCTGGCCTCAGCTTCCCTAGGCTTTTAGGATCACAGATATGTGGCACCAAGCCTGGCTGTACTTTATTTCCTGAGGTTTTTATTTCAAAGATTTTTGATTGGTTTTTTCTCAAAATCACTCTGTCTTTGTTGAATTTCTCATTGATTTATGCAGTGTTATCCTAATTCCATTTAATGGTTTATCTGTATTCTCTTTGATCTGATTCAGATTTTCTAATTTCTTTCCTTGGATTGTTTGTGAGGGCACTTAATTCTCTTTACTGTCTTTAGAATCTGTTCTAGAGAGTTAAGAATCTTTAGGAGGTGACATGTTATTTTGTTCTTACACATTCCTGCGTTCCTATATTGGCAAGTCTGCTAGCATGGATACCTCTACCACTTCAAAGGGATGACCTTCTAGTAAGCACCTGTTTTGCCAAAGAGACGGGTGTTGTCTTATGGTGTATAGATTTGTTGTGCATTGTTATTTCCTGCTGGGCCCCTTAACAGTATCTCCTGGTTGCTTCCTTGGCTGTGATTAGTGCATTTTGACACAGTGCACAGCATATCAGAATCAAAGAGAACCACTGGCTTTGTGGGTCATGCAAGGGTGAGGACACTCTTGCAGTTCAGGAGAGTGGTGTACACAGCAGTGCTATGGTTGTACCCTACATGGCTACTCCTACAATTGGAGCATGGGGGGTTTCCTTGGATGCTGTTGATATCAGCTCTGTTACTTATAAGGGCCCTGGTACTGGCTTCTCAGTGAGGCATCTTCAGGGGAGGGGCCTGAACACCTTGCGTACAACTGAAAAGTGGCACTTGCCCAGTTGCTTTATGTAAGAGAGACAGGAACAGAATTCACAGAATCTCCTCCACGGCACTCATGACCATTCTTTTCAGCCATGTGTTATTAGACAAGGTCTCCAGAGAGGTGATCAACGGGATCAATGATGGGGATCCTCATTGGTGCAGTGGAAGCAGGTGTTGTAGAGACTCAGATATGTTTTCTCTTACTGTGTTCTGGTCCAAAATCTCTGGACGTTACAACATTTCCATATTTCTACTTTGTTCACTTTTCTCTCAAGGTCATTCACTTCCACAAGCTTTCATACACATATTCCTTTGATTCTTCTTTGTGGGGGAGAAAAGTGAGTGTTGGGTGTTGCTATTCAGTCACCTTGCCATGAGTCTTGTTGGACAGTTTTAAAATAATATTTTTCCATTAAAATGATCAGTCACTTATGTCAGTGGCAAGGAACACTTTTATTTTCAAAACTTCTAAAGTTATTGGGATTTACAGAAGCAATGCAAGAAAAAAAAAAGTACACACTCTATAGCCTGCCCAATCTTTGCTTAACATTTCATAATTTTACAACCTTGAAAAGAGCATGAGGCAAATACCCATTTAGACTGAGACTCTATTCCTTGGGTTAGGGCGATTGTTTCTAATTATGTATTTGTATATATCTCCAACAGATGTTCTCTTTTCAAATTTAAATATTGGGTTTTCACCTGGCTTCCTGCATCCATTTTTAAATAACCACATTCACAATAAAATTTAATTTGGTTCTTAATTACATTGTACATTTTCAATGTTTAATTATGGTCCTCCATTATTATCTTTTCAAATTATCAGTAATAAGTTACTTCATTGAGTTATCACTTTTAATAAACTGTTCTCTTCCTGTTTGTCATCTTAAGGTTATTCCTTTTGTTTTACTGTAATTAATAATATGGAATAAAATAGGTTTTCAGATCAAATGATGTGACACTCGTTGGTCTTTCCAAAAGTGTTATAGAGATAGCTCTTCCATAACACCCACATCCACCCCCTAAATATCACCACTCCGTGAAAGATTTGGCAAGAGTTACATGAGAGCTTATCGGGACAATGGAGTTGTGCTACAATGCCCAAAAATATTCCAGATGACATATTTTTAATGAGGAAGGAAATTAGCACACATTGTAACACTATTTCATATATGTTAAATTGTTAAGGAACACATTGACAATATAAGTTTGGCATTTTCCCTTGGGAGAGGAAAGAAAATGAAAACCTCAAGCTTGATTTTGGAAGTGGGTGTCACGTTGTAAAATTTACCTGTTAATGCAAAGCGTTGGATGGGGAGTTATCTGAAATGGTAAGGAAAGCTATATCATAGCACGTGGAAGTGTGTGACTCATTACACAGGCCACACAGCAAACTGAGGTAGCTAGTAACTTCTTGAGATGCGTTGAGGTGCCCATTATATTCATTCCTATGTGACTTGGCACATCTGGCTGCATGTTCATGGGTTCCCCTCACAGATAAACCATTCATAAGCAAACATAAAATTCTCTTCATGCTCAAAATTTTCCCCCAGATGTACCAATTGCACTGTGTATTAGTCAGGGATCTCTAGAGGAACAGAACCAACAGGAAGGATGATTATAAAAAGGGAATTTATTAGAAATTATTAGATTGGCTTACACAGTCAGAAGCTGGATAGTCCACAGTGGCCACCTGCATGCTGGAGAGCTGGAGGAACCAGTAGCTGTGCAGTCCAAGAGGCTGAAGCCTCAGAACAGGTAGGGATAGAAGATACTACCCCAGCCCCCCAGCCCAATACCAAAGGATTCTGGAAACTCTCTGGAAAATCACTGGCAGAGTCCTCTTTGGGAGAGGAAGGAGGGATAGTCTGACATCCTCAGGCGATCACAGCAGCAATCAAGTACCTACCCGTTCAAGAAGAGTTGAGCTTTCATCTGCTGGCACTTTCTTGTTCTTCCAACACTCTTCCATCCAGGTCACTTTCCTATTGGATGATGCTGCCCAGTCTTGGGGAGGATCTCCACTTCAGTTCGCTATCCCACAATGTCATCATTCTAGACACACCCTCATTGACACACCCAGAATCCTCTTAATCTTTGGCATCTCTTAATCCAATCCAGTTGACAATTCAAATTAACCGTTACATGTCCACCCCTTGTCAACATTATATCCAAATATGACTCTTCACAGCATAATTAATCTCCAAATAAGCACATTAACAAGGTCATAATCCCGCCTAACATAATTATCCTTCCTACAACCAAAAATGCACTAGTTCTTTCTCCAGATAGAAGGAAAAGCAAAAGCATTACTTTAAGTACTGATACTAAGTCAATCAATTGTCCATTAAGTGAATAGCAGGAGAGAAACAAACATTTCCTCTTAATGCATGTGTAGGTGAGTTTCCCATTGACCTTAATAGCAGGTCAATGGGTAATACCACGAGATGCCCTAAGGGATCTCTTGCACTCCAGGGGTATGCTTCCTTACCTTCATCGTGCAGTAACAATTCAATGTCCCCTTGGTAATCTGGATCAACCGCCCCCAGTAGCACTGTAACTCTCTTCTTAGCTTGTTGAATCAGAGTCATGAGGAGCTGAAAGTGGCCAGAGGGAAGTCTTAACTTCCAGTTTAATGAATCCATTGTAATATCTCCCAACTTCTGCTCCCAGCATTCCTCCCTCTGTAACTAAGACTACTAGGCCAGAAGAGCATAAGGTTGCAGGGACAGGAAGCAAAATCTTTCCTAGTGGGTTACTATGGGTAATGGTGAGTGGTACCATTCCTCTCTCCACGCCTTGATTCCTGGATCCATGAATTCTAACAATAGGCAGCACCATATAGTGGACGCTGATTTGGAGTATAGCCAGTCTTCTGAAGACCCTTGCACCATTCCTGTGAGGTATTGCCTCCTAGCTAACACTGTAACTGCATCTTCAAAAGTCCATTCCATCATTCTATCAAACCAGCTGCTTCAGGATGGTGGGGGAACATGGTAAGACCAGTGAATCCCATGATCATGAGCCCAGCACCTCACTTCTTTGGCTGCGAACTGAGTTCCTTGGTCCGAAGCAACGCTGTGTGGAATACCACGGCAATGGATAAGGCATTCTGTATGTCCACGGATGGTGGTTTTGGCTGAAGCACTATGTGCAGGGAAGGCAAATCCATACCCATAATAAGTGTCTATTCCAGTAAGGACAAACCACTGCCCCATCCATGATGGAAGTGGTCCAGTATAATCAAGCTGCCACCAGGTTGCTGGCTGATCTCCCCGGGAATGATGTCATGTCAGGGGCTTAGGGTCCATCTCTGCTGCTGGCAAATTGGGCACTCAGCAGTGTCTGTAGCCAGATCAGCCTTAGTGAGTGGAAGTCCATGCTACTGAGCCCATGCACAACTGCCATCCCTGCCACCATGACCACTCTGTTCATGAGTCCATTGTGCAATGACAGGGGTGGCTGCGGAAAGAGGTTGACTGCTATCCACAGATCAGGTGGATCCTATCTAATTGATTATTAAAGTCCTCCTCTGCTGAGGTCACCTTTTGGTGGGCTTTACATGAGCACAGATATCTTTACATCCTTTGCCCATTA
>NC_062232.1:47081011-47169104 GCF_902686445.1 Sciurus carolinensis
ATTATCTAGCCCTAAGTAACAGGAATATAGAGATCTCTACTAAACACAGGTTATACCAATAAAAGAATGTTTTACAAAAATCAGATGACATTAAGTAACTTAACTATATTTTCTGGGGACATCAATGACATTAAAAATTAAATGTTATGTTTGCATTTCTGATAACTCTGACAATGTTAAAGCTCCCAAATAAAGAGTTTGTCCTCTCTAGACTTTGTCAGGCCTTGTTGTGGGAACAACTTCTCAGTTCTTCCATCTGTTGGTGAGAGATTATTGACTTCTCTCATCTTCATGATATTCACTGACATGTTCCAGATGCTGCAACATTTATATTGTATTAATCTCATTTCAGTACTCATGTCTTTTTGTTTCTCTCTCATAGAAGCACCCTCTCCCCAGATGACTTTATAACTGTTCTTCCCTGATCAAACTTCTACCATGGACCACTTGATCAACCTGATTTCCAAAAGGGAACTCCAAACTGCTTGCCCCACACTGCCCCCTTCCAGCTTGAAGCAGCCAGAGCAGCCATCACGACTTTACAACAGTAAAGAATTCCTAAAACTAGAGGGGGAAATGAAGCCAAAATTGAGGACAGGCAGTTAGTGTTGAAATAGGGAATTGGGACAAATAAAGGAAATGGAGGCCATGAAGGCCATCTGCACCCAGATGGAGACTGTCCCTGGGAGATTGGAATGTCAATGTCTCCAGAGCCTTTTTGAACACCAAGGTTACCAGCTTACTTGCCCCTCCCAAAAACCTGTGGGCAGGGAATTGCTAATTAATACCCCCTGGGCCCCTACCTGCCAGAATCCTCCCTGTGGCACTTCCCCCTTCCATCTACTTCTCACCTTTATTGCCATGTCACAACATCTCCTGGACCTAGTCACATAGGCAAGAAGGAGAAAGATAATGTGGGGAGAGAACAGGAAAATGAAAGAGAATCTAATCTATAAAAATGTAGGGCATGCTCCCTTCTTGGGATTCTAGAATATCAGCCATTGCCCCCTTCTCACTACTGGGAGAAGTCTATATTATTACTATTTTTAAATAAAGTCTGCTTAACATATGCTTGCCTTGGTGTGCTTTTCTGATATTATACTTCAACATCTGAGGAAGCAGAACTAGTCACCAGTAAATGTCAGTATCAAAAATATGGAGAAAAGAAAATAAAAACAAAGTAGAACTTAAGCTGTCACATAGGCTTAAAGAGAATTATGGAACTTTTTTCATGAAAATGTTAAGCAAAGGAGAGCACAACTGGCTATGTATTTATCAGATAAAATATACCTCTGAGAGTAAAGATGGTTGAAAAGAGGAATCACTCTCCAGGCTAATCTGTGACATAAAACCAATAAAACAGGTAAGCAGATTCTCGGCAAGGTGGGTGAAATTTTTAAAAAAGGGAGGATTTAATTGGGAATTGATACTGGATATTCAAAGCAGATTGGAAATTCAGGTGGATGGATATAAATAGAATAAGGAAGAAATCCCCCCCACACTACTATTGCTGCTGGCACCTTTGTGAGTAAAGTGTAGGGATAGGAGATTAAAGGGATCCCTCATTTTTAGGAGATCTTTGGTGTGATTGGAGAACAAAGACACTGCTAAATGGACCCTGAAGGTGTACTGCACAATACTCTAATGCACAAAACAAACCCTGTCTTTCTGGCAACCCACTGAGAACAGAAGAAGAAAACATCTTGTATATGTGAACTGCAGACCAGTGGCAGTGGGTGTTGATTCTGGCAATACAGAACTCGGTTTGGAAAACAGACAAATCCATACCCTACATTTTAGAGTATGCCTACGAGGTCAGGAGAAAATTAGACAGAGAGTTTCGTGCAGGGGAATATGGATTGTGTAAACCTGTCTGGCTTTCCCTTCCCCATTGAATCCTGTGACTTGCAGGACTGGCTGGTAGGACTGAGTCAAGCCCAGAATACCAAAGGGTAGGAGTGGGAATGATTGAATTTGGGGACTGAACCTGAGAGTCCAGGAAAGGTGGGGCTCATGGGTGATGGAGGGGGCAAAGGATTGGCTCCTCTGCTGCATGAGTGGAATGATAAGGAGATTCTTGCAGTTCAGTCTTCCAGCTCGAACTGGCAACTACTGAGCCCTGGAGGTGTGCTGATTTAAAATTTTCAGACCAATGTCCTCTCAACAAAGAACCTGGATCCTATCTAGATCTAAACCCTGCCTTCAGGAGCTCTGCCTATGGGAACTCCTCTCACACAACTACAGTGACCCCATCCTGAGGGTGTACCAGACATCACACTCTAGCCCACTCTACCAAACACGGCTAATAAGGGAAACTGAGAATTTCTGAATTAGAACTGGTAACTTGATGAACTACTTAAAAGAGGAAGTATTTGACAGTCCGTGGTTGGTGCATTCATACATATAACAAACCTCAAGAAGAAATAACAAGAAAGAATTGGGAATAGACAATGACCACATATTCCCACTGACAAATTTTGTCTACTGGAACAGAAAAAAATTTCTTAATATTTCATTTAGAACTATTGTAAGGTGAGTAGTTCATGAACAATTATACATAAACATATTTACTCTGTTTTTCCTCCTTTCTAAAATGTTTTGAAAGCAGATGTTTTTCAAGTCTCAGTCTTTTGAGGGCTAGGATGTTTGACTGTATTATTTATATATATATTTATTTATATTATTATTATATTATTATTTATATGTATATTATTTATATATGTATATATATATGTATATATATATGTATATATATATGGGGAGTTTTATATTTTTTTCTCTCACTTAGCTGTTTCTCTTGATTATCTTTATCACTTTTCTGCTAACTTCAAAACTCCATTGTTCTATCTTTAACTCTTCCTTTAGTGTTTTATTTCTATTTACTCTCTTCCTCCACCATAGTCATCATATCCTACATTTCTTTAGTTCCTTCCCTGTTTGTTTTTCAAAATTGCAAACACTTTTGCAAGTTTACTGTTTTTACTTTGGGTAATAGCTTATCAAATCATATCTGTTTATTGTGACAATTAACATTGTAAATGTCATAGCAGGAACTATTTTGTTTAATGCATTGGTTGCTATTATTATATATCTCTCTCTAAACTCTGAGTTGCTGACAAATTTCAAGGACATTATATACTTACAGGGTAGAAACTCTGCTGCCTCTGATCCACATTGTTGGAAGGGTAGACACACAAACAACATGATAAAGCAAGGTAACATACCATTCCAAACCAACCAAAATATGTGAATAACAGAATTCACTGACACCACAGTGGAAGTAATGTTAGAGAAGGAATTTAGACAGTTCATAGTTAAAATGACCTGTGAATTAAGAGACCATGTAAAGAGTGAAACCAGAGAGAAAATACAGGAAGTGAAAAATCACTTCAACAAGGATATAAGGATTATGAAAAAATCCTAGAAATGATAGAATCAATAAACCGAATTAAAAATGCAATGGAAAGCATCATATACAGACAATATTGATTTGTTGGAAGAAGTAAACCAAATTAAAAATTCAATGGAAAACATCACCAAAAGACAACACCATTTTAGGTAATGAAGACAAAATATGTAATTGTGAAAATAAAGTTGATCATGTAGAAAAGATATTAACAGACCATGAATAGAAATTTCAAGAAATAAGGGATAACATGAAAATACCAAATTTAAGATTTACTGGTATAGTTAAAAGTTTGGAAATATAAACAAAAAGAATACACAATATTTTTAATGAAGTAATATCAGAAAATATCCCAAAATATGCCAAGCTGTCAGAAAGCAATACAAAATCAAATACAGGAGTGTTACAGGACTCTAAATATACAAAACTACAACAGACCCACAACAAAACATATTATTATGAAAATCCCTAACACACAAAATAAGGGAAGAATTTAAAGGCTGCTTAAGAACAATCTCAGGTAACATTCAGAGTCAAACCAATCCAGATTTCAGCTGATTTCTCAACCCAAAACCTTAAAGCAAGGAGGTCTTGGAATAGTATATAGAAAGTTCTGAAAGGAAATGAATGCCAACCAGGAATACTATACTCAGCATCATTAAGCTTCAGATCTGATGGAATAAAAACCTTCCATGACAAACAAAAGTTAAAAGAATTCACAACTAGAAAACCTGCACTACAAAACTTATTCAATAAAATATTTCTTGAGGAAGAAATACAAAATAAAACTGAAAAGCAGCAAAGGGAAGAACTACACTAAAATAATAGTTAATCAAAGGAGAAATTAATTCATATTAAAAACTAGAATAAATCAAAATGGCAGGGAATAAAAATCATTTCTCAAATAATAATAAAGAATATAAACATCCTAAATACATCAATAGCAAGACACAGACTGGCAGATTGGATTAATAAACAAGACTAAAAAGTACGCTGTTTCCCAGAGGCTTTCCTCATAGGGAAAGACATCCACAAACTGAAGGTAAAAAGGTGGGAAAAACGTATTTCACTCATATGAATCTCATAAACTTGTGAAATAAGCAAGGATTTCGATCTTCATATCAAGTAAATTGAAATGTAAGCCAATGATAATCAGAATTGCCAAAGAAGGACATTCATTTCTTACTGATTAAAGGAATTATACAAGAAACAACAATCTCAAATATTTATACCCCAAAAAATGGAGCATCTACATATAACAGACAAACCCTTTTCAATTTTAAGAATCAAATAGAACACAGAATAATAATATTGGGTAACATTAACATGCTTTTTTCATCACTAGATAGATCTTCTAACTGCAAACTAAACAAAGAATCTATAGAAATAAAGATATAATTAATAATTTACGCAAAAGACATATATAGAATGTTTCATGCATAAATGACTGAATGTAGTTTGTTCTCAGTAGTACATGGCCCTTTTTATAAAATAGACTATATTTTAGGCCCCAAAGAACTCTTAGCAAATACCAAATAAGAAGAGATAATACCTTGCATTCTATCAGACCATAATGGAAAAAAATTAAAAATCAAACGTAAAATTAAAAAATAGAAGCTATTCTTACATTTGGAGACCTAATTGAAACATCAAATTATAGCAGAAGAAATTAGGAGTGAAAAAATACTTAAAGATAAATGAGAATAGTTACAAAACAAATCAAAATTACTGTGATATTATGAAGGTAGTTCTAAGAGAAAAGTTCATAGCATTGAACTCATTCATTGAAAAATAGAAAGACACCAAATAAATAATCCAATACTACATATCAAGGCTCTAGAAAAAGAAGAACAAAACAACACAAAAAGCAGTAAAAAATAGTAAATAATTAAAATCAGAGAAAAAAATCAATGAAATTGAAATAAAAAGAAAAAAATCAATAAAATCAATTAAATAAAAAGTTGGTTCATTGAAAACATAAATAAAATGATAAATAGTTTTCCAAGCTAACCCAGAAAAAGAGCGTACCTGTTTTTCAAATTAATTAGTAAACTACATTACAAATTACTACATTCAAATTACTATTACTTGTGATGTAAAAGGAAATACAACCACAGACAGTAATAAAATACAGAGAATAAACAGAAAATATTTAAAAAATGTATACCCTAACATAAAAGAATACATTGAAGACATCAACAAATTCTTAGTCACATGACACCAACCCAAATTGAATAAGGAAGACACAGAAAATACGAACATATGAATTTCTAACAATGAAATCAAAGACAACTTCCAAAGCCTACCAACAAAGAAAAGCACAGGACCATATGTATTGTTATCCAAGGTCTATCTTACCTTAAAAGAAAAAGCAACAATTCTTCTCAAATTATTCCATGAAATAGAAAAGGAGGGAACACTTCTAAACTCATACTATGAAGCTAGTATCACCCTGATAACAAAATCAGACAAGGCACATCAAGCAGAGTAAATTTCAGGCAAATATCCCTGATAAAAATAAAATACATGCAAAAGTTCTCAGGAAAATACTGGCAAATAACACACAAAAGCACATTAAAAAGATAGTGCAGTATAATAAAGCAGATTTCATTCCAGGGATGCAAGGTTGGTTCAGCACATGAAAATGAAAATATGTACTTCATCACATCAATAATCATAAAGATAAGAATCACATGGTTAACTCAATAGAAGCAGACAAATCATTTGACAAAATACAGCATACATTTGTGATTAAAACACTAGAAAAACTAGAGGGATGTTAGGAAAATACCTGCTGTGATCCAGCCCTAGCAGGGGTCGGGGGTCCTCGGTGGATGGGAGGTGTCAGCATGGTGGAGAAATAGCATACAGAGACACCAAGTGTTCTGAGGTTGAATCTGTCTTTATTTTTTCTGCCAGCCTTTTTATAGATATTTTTCTTTAGTAATGATTATATCATTTTATGGTTAGTTTAAAATAAGAAAAACCTTCAAAAGTACAATCTATGTTTCTTCTCAAAGTACACATTCTCTCTGTATGACAACCCAGACCAAAACAACCTTATTTCCCAGCTAGATTAAAACAACCTTTTCTCCCAGCTAAACTGAAACAAACTTGTCTCCCAGCTAAACTCAGGGCACCATGATCTGCCAGTCTTTAACCTTCATAACAAACATGTTAGTAGATTTTCTGAGAAACCACCCCCACCATGATCTCCAGTGTTTAACAGTGAAAGTTTTTACTATTATGAAAGGGCAAAGAAATAAAATTATAGTTAATATTTAGTCTATTCTAATTTCATATAATGGCAGACTACAATCTTATTCTGATTCTCAAAGAATTAGACTAAACATAGGAAAAGCACAAATTATATTTATGACTAACCTAAATGTTTTTGTTAGAATCAACTATTAAAACTAGGAAAGAAACAAAGGCTAAACACTGCATCCAAGCTCAGAGGAATGCCTTTTTATCCATCTATTATTATACTAAAGCAATCACAGACTCCTTTTAACTCAAGCACAGTCACAATTGCTTATTTTCATATATTTTATCTATGTATTACTGCTAAATTTTCATTGTGCATTATTTTGTGTCCCAATACAGTAAAACCTTCCCAATGTTTTTCCAATAAGTTTCTAATGATATATTGATTATTAATATTAAAAAACAACTACACGTGGAGATATGCCATGCCTATGACTCCCAAGAGGGAGGACAATCAACAGAACTGTGTCAAGTGTTGAGTCCTCTACTCCAACACAATTGTGTCAAGTGTTGGATCCTCTACTCCAACAGAGCTGTGTCAAATGTTGGAGAGGCAGAAAATGGATGCAGCATATACCTCCACATTTTAAAGGTTATATATGTTAAAGCCAAGGCAAACATCAATGCAAAGGGAGAAAAATTGAAAACATTTCCTCTAAAAACTGGAAAAAGACAGAGATGTCTTCTTTCTCTACTTCTATTCAACATGGTCCCTAAAACTAGTCAGAGTAATAATGCAAAAAGAAAAGAAAGAAATTAAATGGATATGAATAGGAAAAGAAGAGCTCAAACTGTCCTTATTTGCAGACTATGTGCATATTCTATATTAGAAGACACAATAAACTGCACACGAAAACTCCTAAAACTCATAAACAAATGGGGCAAAGAAGCAAGATATAAAACTAACACTAACAAATCAATTAAATTCATATAAGCCATGATGAATCAACTGCAAGAGAAATTAGGAAGCTATCCTATTCACAATTCCCTGAAAAAAATAAATACTTAGTAACTAATCTAACAATACTGGTGAAAGACCTATAGAATGAAACATACAGAACACTAAAGAAAAAAATTGAAGAAGACCATAGAAAATGGAAAGATCTTATTGTCTTGGATAGGCAGAATTAATATGGTCAAAATGTTCATACTACCAAAAGTGCTATACAGATTTGAAACAATTCCTATGACAATTCCAAAGATGTTCTTCATAGAAATAGAAAACACAATCATGAAATTCATTTCAAAAAATAAGAGACCCGTGCAGCACTCTTCCTGCCCTGGATTGCTTGGGCTGTTCTGGGTCTTCTGTTCTTCCAGATGAATTTCATGATTGCTTTTTCTGTTTCTATGAGAAATGTCATAGAGATTTTAATTGGAATTGTGTTAAATATATATATATAACCCCTTTGGAAGTATGGTCATTTTGACAATATTAATTCTGCCTATCCAAGAACATGGGAGATCTTTTCATCTTCTAAGGTCTTCCTCAATTTCTTTCTTCAATGTTTTGTAGTTTTCATTGTAGAGGTCTTTTACCTCTTTGGTTAGATTGATTCCCAAGTATTTTTTTTGAGGCTGTTGCAAATGGAGTTGTTTTCCTCGTTTCCCTTTCAGATGTTTCATCGCTTGTGTATAAAAATGCTTTAGATTTATCTGTGTTGATTTTATAACCTGCTATTTTGCTGAATTCATTTATGAAGTCTAGAAGTTTTCTGGAGAAGTTTTTTGGATCCTCTAAATAGAGAATCATGTCATCAGCAAATAGTGACAGCTTCAGTTCCTCTTTTCTTATTTGTATCCCTTTTATTTCTTTAGTTTGTCTAATTGCTCTGGCTCTTATTTCAAGGACGATGTTGAATAGAAATGGTGAAAAAGGTCATCCCTGTCTTCTTCCAGTTTTTAAAGGGAATGCTTTTAGTTTTTCTCCATTAAGAATGACGTTGACTGTGGGCATAGGATAAATAGCCTTTACAAGGTTGAGGTATGTTCCTACTATCCCTATTTTTCCAATGTTTTGAGCATGAAGTGATGTTATATTTTGTCAAATTCTTTGTCTGTGTCAAATGAAATAACCATATGATTCTTAACCTTAAGTATTTTGATGACCAATGGTAGAAGATAGAAGACACAGAGACATACCCACATAAGTACAGTTACCTCATACTAGACAAAGGTGCCAAAAACTTACAATGGAGAAAAGACAGCCTCTTCAACAAATGGTGCTGGGAAAACTGGAAATCCATATGCAGTAAATGAAGAATGAAGGAACTTTGGATGGTATAGAGGAAAATAGGGTGGGAGGGGGTTGGAGAGAAAGATAGTAGAATGAAACAGACAGTATTACCCTATGTATATGTCTGATTACATGAATGGTGTGAATGTACATTGTGTACAACAATAGAAATGAAAACATGTATTCCATTTGTGTACATTGAATCAAAACGCAGTCTGTAAAAATAAAAAAGATTTTAATAATTAAAAAAAAAGAAACTAAGAGGCCCTGAATAGCCAAAACAATCTGTAGTGAGAAAAGTGAAGCAGGAAGAATCAATACCAGATCTTACATTACACTACAGAGATATCGTAACAAAATCAGCATGGCATTGGCACCAAAACAGACATGAAGATCAATGGAACAGAATAGAAGACACAGAGACATATATATATATATACACACACATATATATATATATATATATATATATATATATATATATATATATGTCTCTGTGTCTCATCCTAGACAAAGGCACCAAAAACATAACATACATTGGAGAAAAGACAGCCTTTTCCACAAATGGTACTGAGAAATCTGGGAAATCCATCTGTAGCAGATTGAAATTAAACTCCTGTCCTTCACCCTGTGCAAAACTCAACTAAAGTGGATCAAAGACCTAGGCATTAGACCAGAAACCCTGTGCCTACAAGAAGAAAAAGTAGTCCCAACATGCCATTATGTATGCATATGAAGCCCCTTCCTCAACAACACCCCTAAAGTACCATTAGTAAAATCAAGAATCAAGAAATGGGATGCTTTCAGACTAAAATGATTCTTCACAGTCAAGGAAACAATCAAGAGTATGAAATGACAGCCTAAAGAATGTTAGAGAATCTTTGCCACCCACACCTCACAAACAGCATTAATCTTCAGGATATATAAAGAACCCAAAAACCTTAACATCAAAGAAATATAACCCAATGAACAAATGGACAAAGGACCTGAATACATACTTCAGAGAAAAAGAAATATGAATGGTCAACAAATTTATGAAAATTGTTCAACATTTCTAGCACTTAGAGAAATGCCAATGCAAACTACACTAAAATTTTTTCACTCTAATCAGAATGAAAACAATCAAGACTATAAGTAACAATAAATGTTGGCAAGTATGTGGGGAAAAAGTACACTCATACATCACTGGTGGGACTGCAAATTGGTGCAAGCACTTTGGAAAGCAGAGTGGGGATTTCTTAAAATACTAGAAATGTGACCTAGTTATAACACTACTTGGAGGTATATATCCAAATGAGTTAAAATCAGCATACTAGAATGATATAACCACATCAATGTTTTTACCAACTCGATTAACAATAGCTAAGGTATAAGACCAACCTAGGTGCCTTTCAGTAGATGAATGGATAAAGAAAATGTGGTATGTATACATGATAGAATATTAATCAGCCATAAAGAATAATGAATTTATGTCTTTTGCCAGTAAATTAATGTATCTGGAGATTATCATGCTAAATGAAATAAGCCAATTCCAAAACACCAAAGTTCAAATATTCTCTCTGATATGTTGATGCTAACCCAAAACAAGGGAAGGTAGGGAGAGTAATAATACAACTCCATTGGATTACACAAAGGGGAAGAGGGAGGGGATGCGAATAGGAAAGATAGTAGAATGAATCTTACACAACTTTCATATATACATATATGAATACACCACAATGACTCGCCACATCATGTACAACCACGTGACTGGGATTCCAGTAGAATAAGATATACGTCATGTTTATATAAATAGGTCAAAACATACTCTCTTGTCATGCATATCTAAAAAGAAAAAAATATATATAATATAGAAAAAATATACTGAGGCCAAAAATGTTAAGAGACATGGAAAATCACTATTTATGATAAAGGGATCAAGTTATCAAATGTATAACAATTATAAATTTATATATACCAAACATCCAAGCACCTAAATAAATGAAACAGGGCTGGGGAGATAGCTCAGTCAGTAGAGTGCTTGCCTTGCAAGCACAAGGCCCTGGGTTCGATCCCCAGCACCACACACACACACACAAAAATAACTAAATAAATGAAACAATCATTACTGGAAGTTAAGAAAGGAACAGCAATATAGTAATAGTAGGTAACTTCAATTTCCTACTTTAAATACTGACAGAAAGCATAAGTTTTAACAAGTTTTCTTTTAAAGAAAATATTGATCTTAAACTTCACTTCACACCAAGTGGAAAAGACAATAAAATCTCCCAAAAAAGGAAAGAAAAGAAGCAGATGGCTTTAGCCTGAATATGTGAGAAGCACTGTGTTTGACACACACCAATACACAAAGTTCAAAGAATTATTACTAATATTTCTCATTTTATAAGACCATCCTTGCTTCAATACTTAAACCAAGGACACTGCAAGAACAAAATTACAGGCAAATATCTCTGATGAATATTGATTTAAAAATCTTCAAAATATTAGCAAACTTAATGCAAAAATACATTGGAAAGATTACTCATCATGACCAAGTGTGATTTATCCCTAGGATGCATATCTGGTTTAATACATACAAATCAATCAATGTGATATATCACATTGTATTTATTAAAGGTAAAAGCTACATAATCATCTCAATTGATATATAAAAGGCATTTAAGAAAGTTCAGTATCCTTTCTTAATAAAACATCTTAATAGTTTAGGTATAGTAGGGAAGATCTTCAGTATAATAAAGGTTATCACTGAAAAACTCACAACTCACATCAGTACCAATGGAGTGGATCTAGGCAGAAATACTTGGCCATTTCAAATACCTGAAACAAAGCAGTGAATGAACAGCTGATCAGAGAGGTGGGTGACAGAGTAAATAATCTAAAACTAAATATTGGATACTTGAGGTTTAGAGGGACTTGGTAATTTGCTTACTGGAACAGAAAATAAGTTCAATATTTCTTGATCCCAAACATTATTTTTTATTTGTAATTTTTAGGTGTACATGACAGTAGAGTATATTTTGACATATTACACATACATGGAATATAACTTATTCTAATTGTGATCCCATTTTTGTGGTTGTACATGATGTAGAAATTCATTGTGGTGCATTCATAAATGTACATATGAAAGTTATGTCCCATTCATTCTACTTCCTTTCCTGTTTCCATCCCCCTTCTTTTCTTTCATTACCCTATATCTAATCAAATCAATGTCTACTCTTCCTCTCCTCCTTATTTTGTGTTAGTATCCACATATCAGAGAGAACATTCAGCCTTTGTTTTTTGGGTATTGGCTTATTTTACTTAGCACAATAATGTCCAGTTCCATCCAAATGTCATGAATACATTCTTCATTAAGGCTGAGTAATATTCAGTTTTATGTATATACCCTATTTTCTTAATCCATCCATCTGTTGCAAGGCATCTAGGTTGATTCCATAGTTTAGCTATTGTGAATTGAGGTGTTATAAACATTGAAGTTGCTGCACCACTGTTGTATGCTGATTTTAAGCCCCTTGGGGTGATGAGGTTGTAGCTTAGTGGTAGAGCTCTTGCCTAGCATGCATGAGGCACTGGGTTCAATCCTCAAAACTGCACAAAAGTAAATAAAGTAATTCAATAAAGGTATTGTGTCCATCTACAACTTCAAAAAAGTAATTTTTTTTTAAAAACCTTTGGTTGTATACCAAGGACTGGGATTACTGTGTCAAATGGTGGCCCAAATGCTGTTCAGGGTGGGACTAGGAGGGAGGGATGACAGAGAAAATATGGGAAAGGAAAAGTTTACTTTAAAATGGGACAAAATTAGCAAATACAGTGCAGGACATCACACAGTTTAGCCCAAAATGTGGGCTAAATGCTATGCTAGGAAGAGCAGTCATTTTTAGAGTCTACTGTCAGTCACCCACCCTAGAATAAATTAAAACAATAGAGTTTCTCCCCAGTATCAGATATTAACAATTAAAACCAGGGGCAATACTTCTGAAATGGGTTGTCTATTAGAAAATTTTGGAGGTGCCTCTACTAGCAGATGGTCACTTAACCCCTCTCCCCCCACTGTGGATAAAGTTAGGGGTGGAGCTGACCCAAGAGCAAATAACCCCTAGGGACTGCTAGCCCCAAATCATCCCTCCCCATGGCTTCCAAATTAGCTCAAATATGGGTCATCTGACATCCTACCCCAAGGTGACAGGTAAAAGTCCAGTATGTTGCACCACCCATGCTTTCACATGTGGCCCACAGAGAACCTGAAACTACAGGCCCCACAGTTGCATAGAGATCCCAAGCATTAATACCACTCCACAGAACTCCCAGTGAATGGCAAGTAGGTGAACAATGGTTCACAATACCCAGCAACAAGAGTTCTGTTAGAGGCAGGCCAAATGAAGCTCTACCCAGTCACTAGGATGTTACCCTGATAATCAATATCAGTCAGAATAAAGGTTTCTGCACCACAGAAAACCCACAAAGAGCCTACAGTCACAGGTGACACACTTGCACATAGACACCAAGCTCTATGCCACTTTAAAGAAGGTCCTTTGAAGGGAAAGTGGGCACACAGCATTCTATAGCATTCAGTGATAGCCCTGAGTCCTGTATCCTGTGACTCCATACCCAAAAGAATGAGTCAAAAGACACAGCATAGTACTCTCTGATATTGCAGGTTTGAGCCCCTGGACTAACAAATAAGAATCAGCTGATAAGAAACTACACCAACCAGGAAATTTGCTCCTCTTTTCCAGTAATTACTGAAGGATACACAGCTGGGAGTACTAGCATTAACTATTAAATCAATCTCCATTCAGATGCATGAACTAACAGAATATTAATCCTGAAGATAACCCCAAGCCCTGAGCAGAGAACCACAAGTATAGGCAATGGCAGTACATCTTACAAAGAGATGTACAAAGGAGGACTCAATAGACACAAGTCACCACCCAACATGACCAGATAAAAGCCCACAGACCTGTGACTTGTGCACTGTAGGGAGGTCAACAGCTCTACAAACTCCCTGTGAGCCATCCAGTGCCACATAAACAAGACTAAAGTAGCTCTACCATGTACTGCCACACACAGAGCACTTTGAAATATACATGTGGTAGCCCATACTGGATTTATCCATGCTAGATTCATAGAGCTTTTCTTTGGGAGGACACATAATTCTACAACCCCTAACAGGGAATAACCTGTACGCTAAGTCACAAAAGATTACATGACTCCTCTAATCCAATAGAAAGCTAGTAGCTATCTAGACACATTAAGTTTGGAGGGACCTCCTAGAATTGTATCAAGTATAAGCTGTTGTGATCACTACCTCCACACACAGGGAATCATAGAATCAGGAGAGTAATGGGAATTGAATAAAGTTGACAAATCCTGATGAAATCCAGAGAAGAAAGAATCAATAAGGAATATCTCCATCTTGGCATGACTTATCATATATATAGCTCTAACATCATTTACATCTTACATATGCTACATTAACATCAAATTGATTGATATTGTCCTATTATTCAATATTGCGCCCTCAATCCATTTGATTGTATTTCTTCTAAACTTTTTTGTTTTTATTTATTTTTGTTTTTTATTCATTCTTTTAGTTACACATGACAGTAAAAACCATTTGATAAATTTATACAAGCACAGGATATATATTATTTCAATTAGAACCAATTCTTGGGAGTGGGAATGATGGTGGCATTCACTAAGTTCATCCCATATTATACATAGGAAAATTCTGTAAGAATGAATGGAATCATTCTTTCTTGGTATTCATAATTCAGGTTTATGCTTCCTTTTCTTAGTTCCACTTTTATATTTGCATTTCTTGCTATTGTCTCTAATGCTTCCACCAATCTTTTTCTAACTTTTACCATTGTACTATTCTTTTAAATTTTTTATTTTTTCTTTCCTTTTTTTCTTTGTCCAATTTCTCCCCCTTTCCCCACTTAACCCCTTTATTTTATATTATTATTTACTATATTTAATAGCTTATTTCTATACTTATTCCAGAACATTACTTCAATTTTATACCAAGATTAGAGGAACTTTGTAGAATACATTGAAAAAAGTTTTCCTAAGGTTTGTTACTACTTGTCTTTGCTCTGAAGTGATTTCAGTTAATAGGGTTTAATATATCCTCTTGTGCTGATACTGAGAACAGCAAAGGAAACATGGTGCATGGGAGCATTAACACCTGGCTTTTTGCAAAACCTGGGGCACTTAAGGAAAAAAGTTCAATAAATACTCCTTTGCAAAAAAATAAAAGCTTAAAAAGTAATCATCACAACATATAGGGAGACATACAAGCAATATTAAAAAGCAAGAGAAAAAACGACCCCCACAGCCTATAACACATAACAAATAATTGATTCCCTTGACGCCAAAGTGAAGGAAATGTTGGAAGAATAAATAAGAAAGTCCACAGTTAAATGTTCAATGAGGTAAAAGATGTAAGGGATGAACTTAGAAAATGCCAGAAGTAAAGTCATTTTAAGGAAGATATAGAGATTCTGTGAAAGAAACATAGATATCCAAGTAATGAAAGACTCGATAAAATAATTAAAAATTCAGTTGAATGCATGACTATGAGATTAGACCATGTATAAGACCCATATTCAAGAAATTGGGAGTGACATTAAGAGAGAAAATATAAAAATAGATGTATAGATGAAGGCACCTAAATACAAACTAAAGGAAAATAGAGACTTTTCAAAGAAATAATATCAGAAAAATCTTGAAACCTTAGGAAGAAGATGGACATCCAAATACAAGAGACATTCAGGATTCCAAAGAGGCAAGATTTTAAAAGACTCCCTTCCAAGATATATTATACTCAAAATAACAGATATGCTGAATAAAGACAGAATTTTAAAGGCCCAAATAGAAAAGGCAGCTAGTCATATTTAGGAGAAAACCAATTAAAATTTCAACTTATTTCTTCACTAGGCAATAAAAGGCAGGAGGGCCAGGAAAGATATATGCCAATCCCTGGAAGAAAACAGGCTCTAACCAAGATTCTTATATCCAACAAAAATATTCTCTACAATTGAAGATGAAATCAAAACTTTCTATGACAAGCAGAAACTAAAAGAATTCATAACCACTAAGGTCTGCACTATGTCACATTTAGTGGAATATTTCAGACAGAAAATGAAAAATTAATTTGAGTCAGAATATTGATGAATCTCACTAGATAGTCAATTGAAAGGGCATCATATCTAAATTAAGTATTATAAATAAATCAAAATGGCATGATATAATAATTATCTGTTTATAACAACATTAAAGATAAATAGTCTGAATATTTCAATCAAAAAAGAATGACTGGATGTATTAAAAAACAAGAACCAAGTACATGTTGTTCACAAAAGATTCACATAGAAGGATATCAATAGACCGTAGGTAAAAGGGTGGGAAAAGATGCATCATTCAAATGGAAACTGAAAGCAAGCAGGGGTACATGAGGGGTACCCTCATATCAGACAAAGTGGACTTTGAGACAAAATTAATCACAAAACACAAAGAATGTCACTTCATGCTTATAAAATAAATTATCCAACATTAACTTATAATGATTTTAAATATATATGCCCCCAAATTTGGTAAACCTATGTAGATGAAATAAAATCTTCTCAAAATAATGAATCAAATAGACAACGATACTTTAACATTAATGATTTCAACAAATCTCTCTCACAATTAGATTGGTTTTCCAGAAATAAACTAAGTAGATTCTTCAGAACTAAAAATTATATTAATCAAATTAACCAACTGAACTTTTATAAGATAGTTCATCCAGGGAAAACTGAATTCAATTTTTTCTCAGAGGCACAGGGAACATTCCTAAAATAAATCATATGTGAGAGGTAACTATTTTCAGTATATCACACAAGAGTGGAAAGAAAATTGAAATAAAAACCATAAAAAAGAGAAAAATTAATACCTGGAGAATAATTAATTTAAATTAGGAAGATAGCAAAAGAAATCATGGAGAAAATTTAAAGATCTTAGAAAAATATGAGAACAGAAATAGAACATAACAAGATTTCTGGAAAAGTATGAGAGCAGTTCTTAGAGGAAAGTTTAGAGCACTAATTTCTACATTAAAAAATAGAAAATCAAAATAAATATAATGATAGAGCTCAAGGCTCTAGAAAATAAATACAAACAGTATAAAGTCAGAAAAAGAAGGCAATAATACCAGTCAAAATTAATAAAACTGAGGAAAAAAACAATGCAAAGGACCAATAAAATGAATAATTGGCTCTTTGAAAAGATAAACAAGATGGATAACAGAGTGCCAAATTAAGAAATAGAAAGAGAGAAGACCCAAATAAAAAATAAGGATAAAAGGAGATCTCCTTTGACACTTCTGAAATCTAGAGGATCATTTGAAGCTGTTTTGAAAATTTATACCCCTAAAGTTGAAAATCTAGAATATATTCAAAAAATGGTAGACACATACAACGTAACCAAATTAAACCATGAGGAAATAAAAAACATAAATAGAGCAATGTCAAGTAATGACATTAAAGAAGCAAATAAAATCTTCCAATAAAGAGAAGTTTGAAATATTAACAAAAAGAGCATGGTATTGGCACCAAAATAGACAGGTAGATCAATGGTACAGAATAGAGGACACGGAGACAAATCCACATAAATACAGTTTTCTCATACCAGATAAAGGTGCCAAAATCATACAATGGACAAAAGATAGGCTCTTTAACAAATGGTGCTGGGAAAACTGGAAATCCATGTGCAGCGAAATAAAACTAAACTCCTATCTCTCACCCTGCACAAAACTCAACTCAAAATGGATCAAGGACCTCGAAATTAGAACAGAGACACTATACCTAACAGAAGAAAAAGTAGGTCCAAATCTTCATCACGTCGCCTTAGGACTAGACTTCCTTAACATGACTCCCAAAGCACAAGAAATAAAAGCAAGAATCAATAATTGGGATAGATTCAAACTAAAAAGCTTTTTCTCAGCAAAGGAAACAATCAACAATGTGAAGAGAGAGAAAATCTTTGCTACACATACTTCAGATAGAGCGCTAATCTCCAGAATCTATAAAAAACTCAAAAAAACTTTACCCCAAGAATAATCCAATCAATAAGTGGACTAAGGAAATGAACAGACCCTTCACAGAAAAAAATCTACAAGCAATCAACTGATACATGAAAAAAATATTCAACATCTCTAGCAATAAGAGAATTGCAAATCAAAACTACCCTAAGATTCCATCTCACCCCAATTAGAATGGTGATTATCAAGAATACAAGCAACAATAGGTATTGGAGACCCAGAATTCAAGAAGCAGGAATACTGCTTCTCTAACAGATGGAGTGGCAGAGTGGTTTCACTCAAACTCAATACTGGTCAAGCAGAACGCCTTAGAGACTTAAAAAATTTGAGTACATAAAACAAGGAAAAGAGACAACATAGGAGCCAGGCTACCAGCAGAAAGAGGGAAATCACTGAGAAATAAAATAAAGTCTTAGTTTGGAAAATCCTGAGATTGGAGGGGCAGCTTGCCCTAGGCTGATCCAGAGGCTGTACTGCACAAAATAATGGTGCATGAAAGATGTCTCATGTTTCCCAATTGTCCACATTAAGCAGAGGCAGGAGACATTTTGAGGTAACCATGCTGTCAGCAGCTACAGGAACCAGGAACCACGAGATCTGAGCTAGATTCAGTACATGGTCCTGGCAGACACCTGCAATGTGACCTAGACTGCGCCTAAAAAACCAACAGCAAAGCAGGCATGAGAATAATTTACCCCGGAGAATGCAAGTCAGAGAGACCAAGGATAACCCAGCTGTTCCCCCTTTGAGTCTGGTGGCTCGTAGGACCAGCTGAAGCAGTTCAGGAATTTGAATGTGCAAGTGTGACTATACTCTTGGACTAAGCCCAGAAACCTGAAAAGGGTATCTATGGATAACAGAAGCCACTAAAGATTGACTCCCTCAACCCAGGAGTGGAACCCTAGGAAAACTCTCGGGGTACAGTCTCCCACCATACATTGGCATCTGCTAGGCCCTAGAGGTATATTGATTTAATATCTCCAGAGCAGTCACCACTCAACAAAGTAGCTGAGGCCTGAATAGACCTAAGTCCTGCCTTCCAGAATTACATTACAGAAACTACTGTCACAAAATTCTTCAGTAACTCCACTTTAGGAGTTGTAATGTTTAATTTGAATTGTCAACTGTATTGGATTAAGAGATGCTGATGATTAAGAGGCTTCTGGTTGTGTCAATGAGGGCATGTCTAGGAATGAGTTGAATGTGGGATAGTGAACTGAAGTGGAGACCTTCCCTAAGGATGGACAGCACCGCCCGATAGGATGGTGGCTTGGATGGAATAAAAGTTGGAAAAGCAAGGAAGCAGATGCAGATGCAAGTCAATTCTTCTTGAATGGGTTCTTGATTGCTCCTTCAATCATCTGAGACTATCAGACTCTCGCTTCTTCACTTTTACAAAGCAGACTCTGCCAGTGATTCTCCAGGTAATTTCCAGAAGCCTTGGTCTCAGACTGTTGAGCCTTCTTGTTCTCGTTCTGGGACTTATGCCTCTTTGTGCAGCTGCTGATTCTTCCAGCTCTCCAGCTGCAGATGGTCATTGTGGACTATGCAGCTTCTGGTTGTGTAAGCCAATCTAATAAATCCCCTTTTTATAATCATACTTCCTGTTGATTCTGCTCCTCTACAGAACCCTGACTAATACAGGAGTGTATCCATTGGGTTGGGGCAGACAAAACTCCACTGACAGTACTCCCCATCCCACCCTAACTCATATTACTGAAAAGGGAAGCTGAAAATTTTTGAACTCCAATGGCAACTTGGTGGGCAACACACAAAGAGTAAGGGTTTGATAGCCTGTGGCCCCTAGACTTGTGCTCAGTACATTCCTCTAGAATACATGGAAAGATAGATGGACACAGGCAGAGAACATATATTCTCATTGACTGTTTGGACCCCCTCAATAGAAATAGTTCCTTAACTTTTCATAAAGAATCTCTTGGTTGTGTATACTTCTAAGCTCAGTGGCTCAGGAGGCTGAGGCAAGAAGATCGTGAGTTCAAAGCCAGCCTCAGCAATAGCAAAGGCTGAGGATGTAGCTCAGCGTTTGATTGCCCCTAAGTTAAATACCCAGTTCCCCCCAACAATAATAATAATATTTTTTAAAATTTTATTATTTTTTTTCTTTTCTTCTCTCTCACTTTTTGGTGTGTGTGCTGAATGGTTCATGGATATATATATATATATATATATATATATAGATATACATACATATATATGCATACATAAATTTGTGTTTTTTTCTCATTTACAGCATTTTTTGAAGTTAGTTTTCCTTGCTCTTTTAAGGGTTAAGTTTTGATTAGCATATTTTGACTTTATTTTATATTGTTTTTCACTTGTAGCTTTCCCTGGTTTCTCTTTTAATTTTTCTAACAGAAACTTTTTATTAACTCTTTCACTACTCCTTTAATTTTTTTCTTCTATTTTTCCTCCTTCTCCCTCATAACCATCACATCATTTCTGTATTTCCTAATTCACATTTTGAAATTCAAACCCTTTTGTATTCACATATCTCTTTTTCTTTCCTCTTAATTAACTCCATTCTTTACATATTTTAGCAGTAGTTAGTTTATATAATGCCTGTCCCCACCTCTAATGCACCTTTTATTTGATTTTATGTCAGACATAATTTCAGGACTACTTACTGTTTCTAATTTTGGTAATTTCTGTTTCTACCATTTCTGTTTTTTGTGACGATTAACCTTGTATATGTCATAGTAGGAACTAAGTATTTTGTTTAATGCTGCTTTTTTGCATTGGTTGTTGCTGATTATTTGGTTCCCCCTAATCTTTGAGGTACTAGAAACCAACAGGGACACTATTAGTTCATATACTGCTTCAGAACCATACTAAGATATAGGCAGATACACAAACAATAAGGAAAAGCAAGGGAACATAATATCCCAAACAATCCAAAATTCCTCAACGGTTTTTTTTTTTTAACTTTTATCCTGCTTTTCCCTCTTATTCATTTAGTTTTTTCACATTTCTCCTGTTTTCAACTTTTAATTTTAGTTCCTCTTTTTTCCACTTTTTAAATTTTTAACTTTTTTCTGCTACATTTTTCCCATTGTACTGTTTTTTACTTTTTATTTTTTCAATATTATTTCCCCTTTCTTTTCTGTTATTTTTGTTGTTGCTGCTTTTATCATGATAATTTGATTTTTACTTAATTTACTTGGATTAATTACTTTTTCTTTTATGTAGTGCAGGGGATTGAGTCAAGCATTTTGAGAACATTGGGTGGGTGTTCTGCCAATGAACTACACTACCAGCCCAACTAAGAGGAACTGTACCTTTTTCCAGCCACAAAATTGTCCTGTTCAACTTTGGGAGGATAGTTTAGCTTAAAAAATAGGGAAGAAAATGTATGTACCCAACAAGCTGTCCCCATGTGGGTATCACTTAGGGCGGGTGACTGAAATTCCACTCCTGGATACTCACCACAATAACAACAGCAGACAGAAATAACACAACTAATGTGGACACCACACATACAAGGGCCCAACATCAGTCACTCCCATACCCTATTAAATTGCACATTGTTGGCAAAAATGGATGTGAATACCACACAGGGGAAACTGTGATGCTGCCACTTTATCTCCCCATGAAACACCTGGAGTTTTGTCAGTGTCTAAACAGAAGATAAAAATATTAGGCCCTATCACCATGATCAGAATTGTTGTCAAGTAATAGTATCAACTGTAACAGAGCCTGAAGAAACTCCCATCATCTGAAAGGGACTTGTTTGCCTATTTTAGGAGTAACCAAAGCATGAAAGTCACACTCTAATATCTTCACTGCCAGAAGTATCAAAGGAAGCCAACTCTTGAGAGACCTACAGGAAAAACAGGTTCCTCAGGCTGTACCATGGTATTCATTTTGTCAAACTCACTAATCAAAGCCAAAGAAGCTACAGGGAAACTGCATAATGAAGTAAAATTGGAATTAATTAATAGTATATGACACACTGATATCGTAGGACACATAATCAAGAGAAGGACACTTATTAAGAATGCTGTTACATAAAAGTGAGATATCTATCATAACAGATGCACAAATCTCAAAAAGGAAGCAAAATAAATATGAAAAAACTGGCAATATGACACTGTCCCATAGTTCCAAACTCTATAGTGGCAGATTACAATGATAAGAAAGTAGATGAAATGCCAAATATTAAAATAATATTTTGAAAAAGCTCAATAAAACCCAAGAATAAAAATAAACAACTAAATTAATTAAAAAAAACACTGAAGGAAAATGAAAGAGCAATTTAATAAAGAGATAGAGATGCTGATAAAGAACCAGAATCAAAATACTGGCAATTCGCTGTGTATGGCAGTGCACACCTTTAATCCTAGAAACTCAGTAGGCTGAGGCAAGAAGATCACAAGTTCATGGTCTGACTCAGCAACTTAGCAAGACCCTAAATAACTTAGTGAGACCCTGTCTCAAAATCTTAAAAATGAATTAAAGGAGCTAGGGATAGGGCTGGAGAGATAGCTCAGTTGGTAGAGTGCTTGCCTTGCAAGCACAAGGTCCTGGGTTCAATCCCCAGTACTGCCAAAAACAAAAAAAAAAAAAAAGAAAAAACAAAAAAGAGCTGGGAATATGGCTCAGGGTTAATTACCCCTGAGTTTAATTCCCAGCATCCCCCCCCCAAAAAAAATACTGGAAATATATGGCTCAATAATTTTAAAGCCTCAATAGACTAAATCAAGAAGAAAGGATTTTGGAGCACAAAGAGAAACCTGCCAAAATGTCACATTCAGATAACAATGAATTAAAAATGAGAAAGGATTCAGAAAACATACAAGATATTTGGGATAGCACTAGACGATCAAGCATCCACATAGTTGGCATACCTGATGGAAGAAAACTACATGTTGAAAGCAAAGGAAACTCATTCAGTGAAATAATAGCAGAAAATTTCCAAATATTGGGGAAGACTTGGAAACCAAGGTTCAGGGAGCAATTGAAGCTGAAACAGAACCAGAAGAGAAACACTCCATGACATAATTATAATTAAATTGTCAGAAATACAGAATAAAGAAAAAATATTAAATGTTGCAAAAGAGAAGTGTCAAGTTGCATTTAAAGGCAACTCCATTAGAGTAACAGAATTTTCAAACAAATCTCTAAAGGCCAGCAGGACATGGAATGATATATTTTAAATCCTGAAAGAAAAGAACTCCAAATCAAATTATTCTACCTAGAAAAATGATTCTTCACAATCAAAGTATAAATATTTAGCTTTAATGATAAGCATAAACTAAGGGAATTCATGTTCACTAGACCAGCATTACAGAAGGTAGGTAGGGGAATTCTATACCCAGATTAGGAAGAAAGATTAATACAGTCATGAGAGCAAGGAAAGAAAAACTCTCAGTAGAATAATACACACAGAAATGAAAAGTAGGAAAGAAACAAACAATATCAATATGTTAAACCATAGAGCCTAAGATGAATAAGACAGGAAGAAATTAACATGGAATACTCAAAAATGTGAAGAAAATCACCAAATGAGAGTAATAAAAACAAACATGTCAATATTAACTCAGAATGTAAATGGTCGTAATTCTCAAATTGAGACAGATACTCAATAAATAGACTAAGAAACAAGACCCAACAATATGCTGGCTGCAGGAAACTCACCTTGTATGCACACGCATAATCAGACTAGAAGTAAAAGAATGAAAAATGATATTACAATAAATGGAATCCCAAACCCAAAGGAGTAGTTATACATATATCCAAGAAAAGACTTAAGACAAAATCGGTTAAGAGTGCTGAAACTCACTACATATTGATCAAGGAAACAATCAAGAAGATAAGATGATGGTTAATGTTGAGGGCCATCTTGGACAAGATGGCACCTGGCAGTGAGCCAAAGGGCGCTGGCTGCAAAAATAAGGGAGTGCCTAATAGGCTGTTTGCTGTTACTAGTTCCTTGAAGACTTATGACTTGTTAACGCCAGGCTCAAGGATTGGCTATCTAGTATCATGCTGCGCGTGGACAGCTCGTGATTTATATAGTGTTATGCTGGCATTCCCATGCATGCTCTCCTGCGTGAGAGAAAGCTTTGCTATAATTGGCTGATAAGCTAGGAGCCTGGGGGAGGAGAGAGGGAGAGAGAAGAAGAAGGAAAATAATAAGCAGAAGCAATAGGAGACAGAGAAACAGGGAGGAAACAATAAATCTTGTCAAACTAAAGAGTAGTAGTGTCTCCTTTCTCTGCATCTGTTCCACTGGACGGATCAGGTTAAGATGGCAAAGTAGAGGAAGTTATTTTCCAGGGTGCTCCATGGTGTGAGAACAGGAAGGCAAATAAACAGCTTTTCTCTGTGAGGCGGAAAAAAAGAGAGACTTTATGGAGATTTGATACTGGACTCTAAGAACATCGTGGGGACTTGGAATTTTGGATTAAAGAAAAGGAAAAAAAAAAAAACACTGTAGCTGCCAGTGACCACCAGAGCTAATACACCAAAGTCAAATCAGGAAGGGGGAATAAGAAAATTCACATTTCAAGTGGCACAATGGCATATCTTGGTACAGATAAATCAGAGGTCAATGAAAATGACAGACTCATCCAGAGAGTGAGCTACAGTATATCCTTAGTGTTGGAAAATTGCTATGCACCTTCCAGTTGTCCTTGGAGAGTTGAGGCAGAAGCCATATTCCCACCAAGCTATAATGACTGACAGATGTGGGACCACTTCCAGGATCCCAGACCTGTGTAATCTGAGCCGGGTCCAACAACCAGACTGGGCAGAGGCCTACCCAGTGACTCACAGTGTGCATAGAGAACCAGGAGAAATCCAGGTGTGGTGTTTTACCCAGGGTAATACAGGTCATTGAGACCCAAGAAATCCCATGTCACTCTCACCATTTGAGTTTGGGGGCTTACAGGATAAGCTGGGGAGGGAGGGAATTCAATTGGGTGAGTGAGAGTGTCTATGCACTTGGGGACTAAGCCCAGGAATAAGGGAAGGATGGGATCCAGGGGTGGCGGAAGGGGTAAAGGATTGGCTCCCCTGCCACAAGAGTGGAACCCAGGGGAGACTCCTAGGTTGCAGACTCCCAATGTGTATCCACACCTGTGGGGCTCTGGAGTTGCACTGACTTAAAATCTTCAGTGCAATTGCCATTAATGAAAGACCTGGGGCCTAACTAAACCTAAACCCTACCTTCAGGAGCACTGCCTACAGAAACTCCTCCAATAGAACTCAACAATGATCCCACCATTAAAGTGGAGCAGACAACACTCTCCAACACGCCCCACCCCATGCTGCTGAAAAGGGAAGCTGTGAAGTTTTGAACTCCAAAAGGCAAGTGAGGAGCAACACAAAAAGAGGAAGGTCTAGAAAGCCTGCAGCTACTACTCATATACTACTACTCTTAAGCACAGTATATACCTCAATAAAAAAATGGAAAGAAATATGTTTGGGATCAGACAAAGAAAGTATATTTTCATCCAGAATTTTTGACCAAGAAAATAGAAATAATTCATTAATTTTTTTCAAGAAACTTATTTTATTTCATTTTAGTTTTTTTTTTAAATCTTCGATTCTTCCATCTTTCATTTTCTCTTGTTTTGTTTGCTTCTGTGATGAATGGTTCACAGACCACGGATTTGAGCATATACCTATGTATCTCACTTTTCTCATTGCAAGCATTTTGTGAGGGTACTTATTTTTCATCACTCTGTCTTGGAGGGCTAGGGTTATTGATTAGTATATTTTGGTGTTGTATTGTTTTTCATATGTCTATTTCTCTTGATTTTCTTTCTCTCTTTTCTTTGGCTAACAACCAAATTCTATTATTTGCTCTTTCACTTTTACTTTAATTTTTTTCTTCTGCTTTCTCTCCTACTCCCTCACAATTATAACATCCTACATCTTCTCTGCATTCTCCCTGTTCATCTTTTGGAATAGTATACCCTTTTGCAAACATGCTGTTACCAATCTTTGATCATACCATTTCTCTTTATTGGGCCAATTTACAGTGTAGATATCATAATAGAAATGAAGTATTTAGTTTAATGATGTATATTGTTTGCATTGGATGTTGTTATTATTTGTCTACCCCTAAAGTGTGAGGTACAATAAACCTTCAGGGACACTATAATTTTATATGGCAGAAGCTCTTCCACCTCAGATTCATAATAATAAACGGGAAGACAGAAAAACGATATGAAAAAGCAAGGGAACAACAGTCCCAAACAAACCACAATGCATCAATAACAGAATCCATTGTGGAAATCCACAGTAGAGGAAATGTCAGAGAAGGAATTTAGAAAGTTTTTAAACTGATCTGCAAGGTAAAAGACAAAGTAAGGAGTGAAATCAAAGAGAAATATAGGACTTACTTAAATAGATATTCTGAAAAAAAAAAAAAAACAGAAATCCTTGAAATGAAGAAAACAATAAACCAAATTTAAAAATTCAATGGAAAGCATTACCAACAGACTAGATCACTTGTAAGACAAAGTTTCAGGGAACAAAGGCAAAATATATAATCTCAAAAATAAAGTTGATCATGGAGAAAAGATATTAAGAGATCATGAATAGAACTGTATAAACTAAAAAAAGGAAATGTACAACTAAAATATGCAATGAATAATTTAGACTTAAAAGGCACATATAGTATATTACATCCATAAATAACTTAATACACCTTTTTCTCAGTAGTACATGGATTGTTTTCTAAACTAGACCATACCTTAGGCCAAAAGCAACTATTTACCAGTATAAAACAATATAGATAATCCTATGCATTATATCAGATCATAATGTAATAAATTATAAATCAATAATAAGATAAAAGTAAAGCTACTCTAATATCTGGAGAGTAATAATATGCTATTAGATGATAATGGATTGCAGAAGAAATCAGGGCTGAAATAAAAAAATTCTTAGAGGCATATGAGAATAGTGATACTACATATCAAAATCTCCAGGAATTCATAGCATTGAGCTCATTCTTCAAAAGAATAGAAAAACACCAAATAAATAATCTATCATTGCATCATCTCAAGACCCTAGATATAGAAGAACAAATCAACATCAAAATCAGAAGACAGTAAATAAAATCAGAGCCAAAATCAATGGAATTGAAATAATTTTTTTTCAAAAAATCAACAAAAGAGACAGTTGATTCTTTGAAGAAATAAACAAAATTGATAAATTCTTATCCAAGCTAACCAAGAGGAAGAGGGGAAAAAACTCAAATTATTAAAATTTATATTAAAAATAAAATATCCTCACAGACACTATGGAAACACAGAGCAAAATCAGAAACTATTTTGAAAATTTATACTAAAACTGTAGAAAATCTTGAAGACATCAACAAATTTCTAGAGACATATGACCTTCCCAAATTGAATGAGGGGGACATGGAAAACATAAAAAGATCAATTTCAAGTAGTTAAATTGATGATGCCATGAAAAGCCTACCAACAATGAAAAGTCAAGGACCTTACAGATTCTCAGCCAAGTTTCACCAGACTTTGTGAAAGAACTAACACCAGTTATCCTCAAAGTATTCAATGAAATAGAAAAGGAGGGAACTCTTCTAAACTCATTCTATGAATCTAGTATCACTCTGATACCAAAACCAGACTAAGACACATCAAAGAAAGAAAATTTCATACCCATATCCTTGATAAATATAGATGCAAACATTCTTAATAAAATACAGGCAAGGAGGGAGGCAGGGGAAGAATACTAGAAAAAGGGGAATGAAAGGAAGCGAGGGAGAGAGGAAAATGAAAACCAGTAGAATGAATCTAGCATAACTTTCCTAAGTACATGTATGAATACACCACAATGAATCTCACCATAGTGTAAATACACAAGAAATTAATTTTAAAAATATACCTATCAGTTTATGACAAAATGATCAATAGAGGGAAGGAAGCAGGGATAAGGAGAAGGAAGGGAAAGGAGAGGTACTTGTTTCTGAATCAGAATAAGATATATTTCATGCTTATATAATTATGTCAAAACGAATTCTACTGTTATATATAACTAAACCATTAACAATCAGGTAAACAGATGCTGGGGTTGGGGTTCAGTGGTACAGCGCCCAGCTAGCATGCATGGGGCACTGGGTTTGAGCCTTAGCATCACATGAAAATAAAAAATAAAGGTATTGTGTCCACCTACAAAAAAAAAATTATTTTTAAAACATCAGGATAACAGCCAGGCACAGTGGTGCACGCCTGTAATCCCAGTGGCTCAGGACACTGAGACAAATCACAAGTTCAAAGCCAGCCTCAGGAATGGAGTGGCGCTAAGCAACTCAGTGAGACACTGTCTCTAAATAAAATATGAAAGATTGGGCTAAGGGTATGGCTCAGGGTTGAGTGCCCATGAGCTCAATTCCCAGTAATCTCCTTCACTCCCGAAAAATTGGGAAAACAGCTGGGCATGGTGGCACATGCCTGTAATCCCAGTGGCTCAGGCGGCTGAGGCAAGATGATTGCAAGTTCAAAGTCAGCCTTAGCAATTTAGTGAGGTCCAAAGCAAACTATTGAGCCCTGTCTCTAAATAAAATATTAGAAAAAGGATTGGGGATGTGATTCCATGACTGAGCACCCCTGGGTTCATTTCCCAGTACCAAAAAAGAAAATAAACAAAATGGGAAAATAATTTGAAAGAACTCATATCAAAAAAAGAAATAAAAATGAATGACCAATAATATATGAAAAACGTTTATCATATTTAATCCTCATGGAAATGCAAGCAATTGCCTCTTACCCCAATCAGAATGTCTATTTTAAAAAATAATAATAATAACAAATAATAGCAAGGATGGGGGTATAAAGATCTCTTATACCATTTTCATGGGAATGTATGTAAAACAGGATGGAGGTTCATCAAAATCTAAAACTAAAACTATCATTCAATCTACCAATAACACTCCTGGGAATATACATGAAGGAAATGAAGTCAGAATACAAATGAGATACATGCATATGCATCTTTATTGTGGCACTGCTCACAATTTCCAAGACATGGAACTGACCTTGGTGGCCATCAGCAGAGAAACAAATAAATTAAATATGGCATACATACACAATGGAGTATTATCCAGTCACAGAAAAGAATGAAATCATGGAATTTGAAGGAAAATGAAGATAACTTGAGCTTATCATGTTAATCAAGGTAAGACAGACTGCAGAAAAATAAATATCACATGGTTTTTCATATGTAGGAAGGAAAAATTTTAAAATGACCTGAAAGTAGAAGAGGATGGAAGGGGAAAGAAGCCACTGGGAAGTGGCAGAAAGAGAATGGCAAGAAAAAGGGTTAGGGAGTGTTCATATGTTTCAAGCATAATATATGCATGTAAGGAAATATTACAGTGAAACATATTTGTTAAATTAATATGCAAAAATAATTGTAAATTTTAAAAAGTTTTATAGAATGAAAAGGTCAACTTTTTCCTGGAGGAAAATCTTACTTTTATATATTTTGGGGCTAAAATTCAATATGTTGATATATGTAAATAATGTAGAAAGATTAGATGAAGATAATTAACATTCATCACCATGTACACCTATCAATTTCTGTAGGAGCATTTGAAATTCACTTATTTGGAAATATGCAATACATTTTTATACACTATAGTCACTTTTGACTGCAATATATAAAAATAAATGATCATTATGAAGGTCTCTTCTCTCCTTCTGGGTTTACTGCCTCTCTTAGGATAATTTCAAAATTTTAGCCACTTTGGCCTACATCTTGGCTTTCAAGCAAAAAACTGTATACAAAATCATCTGACCATATCTATAAGACTTATTCTGGAACTCTCAGTGATGCTTGAGGCATCATGGCATTCCCTTAGGGCCTACAATGATTTCAATAGTTCTAAGTTCAAATCCTTGGTGTGCAGATTTATTGTTACATTACTATCAGCAAGTCATCACTTAGGTTTTCATGCCTCACTTGCCTCATCTGTAAAATTGGCAGAAAGTTCAAATAAGGAATTCTTAATGGAGAACTTAGAGTCAAATGTATGAACATAGACTTCCCACAAAACCCATTTAAATCATATGTACATGGTTTTTGGGGAAACAGTCAAGATCCTTTTTAAGTTACGTCCCCAAAGGTGACTCACAACAAAAAAGATGTTTAGTAACCTGTATCCTAAATGAGTAAACCTAGGACCCTAAATTACTGAGTCTTCTCAAAATAGACTACTAGTTACCAAAGTATGGTCCATGAACCAGAAACATTTTCATCATCTGAAAACTTGTTAGAAATTCAGAACTTCTAATCCACACCAAATATAGTAATTCAGAATTTCTTGGGATACTACTGATAAATCAGTATTGTAACAAGTCCTTCACATGATTCTAATGCACACTTTAAAGTTTGTTAATCATAGTTCTCAATTGGCTTTTTATCTCTCATTAGGAAAATAATGTATCAGAGACAGAGACTTGCCTAAGTTTAATCAGAATCATCCATGTCTCCTTGATGTAGTAACCATTGTTCTATTCAAAATCTCTCAATTTACCCTTTGAGATGCCATATATAAGTGAGATCACAAAGTATTTGTCTTTGTGTTCCTGACTTATATCACCTAGCTTAATGGCTTCCAAATATATCCATTTTGTCTAAATGACATGATTTTTCCTCTTTAAAGATAGAATGGTATTCCATTATTTATATATACCATATTTCCTTTATTCATTCATTCACCAATGAACCCTTCGGTTGATACCATATACTGGCAACTTTTTTTTATTGTAAACAAATGGGATACATGTTGCTTCTCTGTACATGGAGTAAAGGCATACCATTTGTGTAATCATAAATTTACAAAGGGTAATGTTTTTTTATTCATTCTGTTATTTGTTCCCTTCCCCACCACTCCCACCACACCACTTTTCTCTCTATACAGTCCTTTCTTCTTCCATTCTTGCCACCCTCCCTAACCCTAACCCTAAACCTAACCCCAACCCTGACGCTAACCCCTACCACCCCCCATTATGTGTCATCATCCACTTATCAGCGAGATCATTTGTCCTTTGGTTTTTTGAGATTGGCTTATCTCACTTGGCATGATATTCTCCAATTTCATCCATTTGCCTGCAAATGCCATAATTTTATCATTCTTTATGGTGGAGTAATATTCCATTGTGTATATATATATATATATATATATATATATATATATATATATATCAATCACAGTTTCTTTATCCATTCATTAATTGAAGGGAATCTAGGTTGGTTCCACAATTTGGCTATTGTGAATTGAGCATCTATGAACATTGATGTGGCTGTATCTCTGTAATATGCTGATTTTAAGTCCTTTGGGTATAGGCCAAGGAGTGGGATAGCTGGGTCAAATGGTGGTTCTATTCCAAGCTTTCCAAGGAATCTCCATACTGCTTTCCAGAGTGGCTGCATTAATTTGCAGCCCCACCAGCAATGTATGAGTGTACCTTTTTCCCCACATCCTCGCCAACACCTATTCTTGCTTGTGTTCTTGATAATCGCCATTCTAATTGGGGTGAGATGGAATCTTAGGGTAGTTATGATTTTCATTTCTCTTATTACTAGAGATGTTGAACATTTTTTCATATATCTGTTGATTGCTTGCAGATATTCTTCTGTGAAGTGTCTGTTCATCTCCTTAGACCATTTGTTGATGGGATTATTTGTATTCTTGGTGTAGAGTCTTTGGAGTTCTTTATAGATTCTGGAAATTAGTGCTCTATCTGAAGTATGAGTGTCAAAGATTTTCTCCCACTCTGTAGGCTCTCTCTTCACATTACTGATAGTTTCCTTTGCTGAGAGAAAGCTTTTTAGTTTGAACCTATCCCAGTTGTTGATTCTTGCTTTTATTTCTTGTGCTATGGGAGTCCTGTTAAGGAAGTCTGATCCTAGGCCGACATGTTGAAGATTTGGACCTACTTTGTCTTCTGTATGATGAAGGGTCTCTGGTCTGATTCCGAGGTCCTTAATCCATTTTGAGTTTAGTTTCGTGCATGGTGAGAGATAGTGGTTTAATTTCATTCTGTTGCATATGAATTTCCAGTTTTCCCAGCACCATTTGTTGAAGAGGCTATCTTTTCTGCATTGCATATTTTTGGCCCCTTTGTCTAGTATGAGAAAATTTTATTTATTTGGGTTTGTGTCCATGTCCTTTATTCTGTACCATTGATCTACCTGTCTACTTTGGTACCAATACTATGCCGTATTTGTTACTATTACTTTGTAGTACAGTTGAAGATCTGGTATTGCGATACCCCCTGCTTCACTCTTTCTGCCAAGGATTGCTTTAGCTATTCTGGGTTTTTTATTCTTCCAGATGAATTTCATAATTGCTTGCTCTATTTCTGTAAGGTACTTCATTGGGATTTTAATTGGAATTGCATTGAATTTGTATACCACTTTTGGTAGTATGGCCATTTTGACAATATTAATTCTGCCTATCCATGCATATCCAAGAACATGGGAGATCTTTCCATCTTCTAAGATTTTCTTTAATTTCTTTCTTTAGTGTTCTGTAGTTCTCATTGTAGAGGTCTTTCATCTCTTTTGTGAGATTGATTCCCAAGTATTTTATTTTTTTCGATGCTATTGTGAATGGGGTAGTTTTCCTAATTTCTCTTTCTGAAGATTCATCACTTATGTATAAAAATGCATTGGATTTATCAATATTGATCTTGTAACTTGCTACTTTCCTGAATTCACTTATGAGTTCTAAAAGTTTTCTGGTGGAATTTCCCGGGTCCTCTAAATATATAATTATGTCATCAGCAAACAGGAATAGTTTGAGTTCTCCTCTTCCTATTCGTATCCCTTTAATTTCTTTGGTTTGTCTAATTGCTCTGGCTAGAGTTTCAAGGACGATGTTGAATAGAAATGGTGAAAGAGGGCATCCCTGCCTTGTTCCAGTTTTTAGGGGGAATGCTTTCAGTTTTTCACCATTCAGAATGATATTGGCCATGGGCTTAGCATAGATGGCCTTTACAATGTTAAGGAATGTTCCCACTATCCCTATTTTGTCTAGTGTTTTGAGCATGAAGCGATGCTGTATATCATCGAATGCTTTTTCTGCATCTATTGAAATAATCATGTGATTCTTAACTTTAAGTGTGTTGATATGGTGAATGACATTTATTGATTTCCGGATGTTGAACCAACCTTGCATCACTGGTATAAAATTCACTTGATCGTGGTGCAGTATCTTTTTAATATATGTTTGTATGCGATTTGCTAAAACTTTGTTGAGAATTTTTGCATCCATGTTCATTAAGGATATTGGTCTGAAATTTTCATTCCTCAATGTGTCTCTGTCTGGTATAGGTATCAGGGTGATATTGGCTTCATAGAATCCGTTTGGGAGGGTTCCTACCTCTTCTATTTCATGGAATACTTTGAGGAGTATTGGAATGTGCTCTTCTTTAAAGATTTTGTAG
Source organism: Sciurus carolinensis (assembly GCF_902686445.1). Lineage (NCBI taxonomy): Eukaryota > Metazoa > Chordata > Mammalia > Rodentia > Sciuridae > Sciurus > Sciurus carolinensis. Next base: position 47,114,458 of record NC_062232.1, read on the forward strand.
AACTTGGCTGAGCACCCATCTGGTAGGCTTTTGATGACCTCTTCTATTTCACTGCTTGAAATTAATTTATTTAAGTTCTGTATGTCCTCCTCGTTCAGTTTAGGTAATTCATATGTCTCTGAAAACTTGTTGATGTCTTCTAGGTTATCTGTTGTGTTGAAGTATAGATTTTCAAAATAGTTTCTAATTATGTTTTGTATTTCACTCATGTCTGTTGTGATATTTCCTTGTTCATTCCAAATTTTAGTAATTTGAGTTTTCTCTCTCTTCTCTTTGTTAGTGTGGCTAAGGGTTTATCAATTTTGTTTATTTTTTCAAAGAACCAACTCTTTATTTGTTAATTTTTTCGATTATTTCTTTTGTTTCAATTTCGTTGATTTCAGCTCTGATTTTAACTATTTCCTGCCTTCTACTATTTTTGGTGTTGGTCTGCTCTTCTTTTTCTATGGCTTTGAGCTGTAGTGTTAAGTCATTTATTTGTTGATTTCTACTTCTTTTGTTGAATGTTCCCCATGAAATAAATCTTCCTCTAAGTACTGCTTTCATAGTGCCCCAGAGAATTTGATGTGTCTTTGTTCTCATTTACTTCTAAGAATTTTTTTCATTTCCCTCCTGATGTCTTCTGTTATCCATTCATCATATAATAATGTATTATTTAATCTCCAGGTATTGGAGAAGTTTCTGTTTTTTATTCTGTCATTTATTTCTAATTTCAATCCATTATGATCTGATAGAATACAAGGTAGTATCTCTATCTTCTTTTATTTGCTAACAGTAGCTTTGTGGCATATAATATGGTCTCCCTTAGAGAAGGATCCATGTGGTGCTGAGAAGAAATTGTATTTGATCTTTGTTGGATGGTATATTCTATATATGTCAGTTAAGTCTAAATTGTTGATTGTGTTATCAAGATCTATGGTTTATTCAATTTTTGTTAGGAAGATCTATCCAGTGGTGAGAGAGGTGTGTTAAAATCTCCTAGTATTATTGTGTTGTGGTCTATATGATTTCTGGAATTGAGAAGGATTTGTTTACCATACATGGATGTGCCAATGTTCGGGGCATAGATATTTATGATTGCTATGTCTTGCCAATGTATGCTTCCCTTAAGCAGTATGTAATGTCCTTCTTTATCACTTCTGAGTAGTTTTGGCTTGAAGTCCACATCATCTGAAATGAGGATGGATACTCCAGCTTTTTTGCTGTGTCCATGTGCATGGTATGTTTTTTCCCATCCTTTCACCTTTAGTCTATGGGTATCTCTTTCTATGAGATGAGTCTCTCGCAGGCAGCATATTGTTGGATTTTTGTTTTTAATCCAATCTGCCAGTCTGTGTCTTTTGATTGATGTGCTCAGGCCATTAACATTCAGGGTTATTATGGTGATATGATTTGTATTCCCAGTCATTTGACTCATTTGTTTTTGACATGATTTGGTTTCTCCTTTATTTGGCTATTCCTTTAGGCTAGTTCCTCCTGTTGCTGATTTGCATTGTTGTTTTTCATCTCTTCCTCATGGAATATTTTGCTGAGAATGTTCTGTAATGTTGGCTTTCTTTTTGTAAATTCTTTTAGCTTTTGTTTATCATGGAAGGATTTTATTCCGTCGTCAAATCTGAAAGTAAGTTTTCCTGGGTATAAGATTCTTGTTTGGCATCCGTTTTCTTTCAGGGCTTGGTAAATGTTGTTCCAGGTCCTTCTAGCTTTTAGGGTCTGGATTGAAAAATCTGCTGATATTCTTATTGGTTTTCCCCTTAATGTAATTTGATTGTTTTCTCTTGCAGCCTTTAAAATTCTGTCTTTATTTTGTATGTTAGGTATTTTCATAATAATGTGCCTTGGCGTGGGTCTGTTGTAATTTTGTGTATTTAGAGTCCTGTAAGCCTATTGTACCTGGTTTTCCATTTCATTCTTCATATCTAGGAAATTTTCTGATATTATTTCTTTGAATAGATTGTTCATTCCTTTGGTTTGTTTCTCTAAGCCTTCTTCAATCCCAATAATTCTTAAATTTGGCCTTTTCATGAGATCCCACCATTCTTGTAGTTTCTGTTATGATTTCTTACCATCTTCTCTCTTTGGTCAATTTTGTTTTCAAGATTAAATATTTTGTCTTCAGTGTCTGCGGTTCTGTCTTCCAGGTGTTCTATCCTATTGGTTATGCTTTCTATGGAGTTTTTAACTTGGTTTATTGTTTCTTTCATTTCAAGGATTTCTGTTTGTTTTTTTTTTTTTCAGTATCTCTAACTCTTTATTGAAATGATCTCTTGCTTCCTGTATTTGCTCTTTTAACTGTTGATTGGTGCAATCATTTAATACCTGCATTTGCTCTTTCATCTCTTCATTCAATGCCTGCATTTGGTCTTTCACCTCCTCATTTTCTTCCCTGATTTTTTTAATTATGTACATTCTGAACTCCCTTTCTGACATTTCTTCTGCTGTGCTGTCATTGAGTTTTATTGATATAGTGTCTAGGTTTTTGGGGGACATTTTCTTCCCTTGTTTTCTCATATTGGTCAGATATCAGTGGGACTCTGATATATTGCAGATTTCCTCTATTGGCTTATAGTGTCCCTGGAGATTTCCAGTATATCACCTACCAGCCTTCAGTAGCCTGAAATCTTGGAGGAACTTGATAATGCAGTGCTTCCAAATAAAGCTGCCCCTAGCCCGCTACTGGGTCCAGGACTTGGGGCTGGTTCTGCGTGGAAATCCTCTCACTGGGTGGTCCTGCTCCTAGTAGCTGGCTATAGACAGGGCCTGCCCCCGCCTAAAGGAGTCAGGCTGCTCAGGGAAAGCCTCTCCCTGACCTGCCTTGGTCCCAGAAGCCGCGTGTGGGCCAGGGTCTGCCGCTGGGTCCTGGGCTTGGGTTTGGCTCTGTGTGGAAAAGCTCTCACTGAGCAGGCCTGCTCCTAGAAGCTGGCTGTGGATCGAGCCTGCTGCTGGAGAGAGAAGGGCTGCTTGGGGAAGACTCTCTCTGCCCTGCCCTGCTCTGAGATGCTGCCCCTGTCTGGGCCTGCTACCCGGCCGAGCTTCACCTGGTGGGAGAGACTCACCACACGGCTCTATGTTGTCTGAGTCTCTCAATACCTCCCCTTCTTGAATCCTGAGTTCTGGAGTGACGGGAGATGCAGTCACCCTCTAGTCCACCATCTTGGATCTTCCCAGTAATCATTTCTTGGTGCTCAGGAGCCAGGTCTGCTCCCTGGGGATCTTCAGCACCCCCACAGCAGAGCAACAAGTGTCTCAAAAATGTGAAAGTGAATCCTAGAGCAGAATGGCAAGAATGGTCCTGGCAACTCTTAATAAGTGAAACATCCCTTCAACATACTGATTTCAGTTCCTTTCAATATTTATTTAGAAGAATAACAAATTAAAAAAATCCTATAAGAACTCTAATATTTTTCACAAAAATAGAAAAATGATCCTTAAATTTGTTTGGAACCACAAATGATTCCAAATAACCAAAACTCTATTGATATAAAAAAATGAGTAGGAGGCATCACATTCCTATTTTCCAAAATATTATAAAGTGATTATAATTAAAGCAACATGGTGGTAGCATAAAACTATAATCATATAAGGTCATATAAGATATGATGACCAATGGAAAAGAAAATAATATGCACATTGACAGTCAATTTTCAACAGAGTGACAAGAATACACACTGGGGAAAGGACATTCTATTCAATAAACATTGTTGGGAAAACAAGAATGAAATTGGTTTCTTGTCTCACATCATATACAAAAGCCAATTCAAAATGGATTAAAGTCTTCAATAAGGCATGAACCTATTTTACTAGAATCAAGCACAGGGGAAAAGCTATAGAATATTGTTCCAGGCAATAATTTTATAGGGTATGAACCTGAAAGCTCAGGCAACAAAAGTAATAAGCCAATGGGATTATATCAAACAAAATGAACAAAAACCTTGTGCACAGAAAAGGAACCAACATAATGAATGAGAGAAAAAAATTCCAGGTCATATGTCTTATGGGTATTAGTTTCCAAAATATAGAAGGAATTCAAACAATTCTATAAGAAGGAAAAATAACCTGATTAAAAAGTGGGCAAAGGACCTAACCAGACATTTCTCATAAGAAAGCACCCAGGGCTGGGGAGACAGCTCAGTTGGTAGAGTGCTTGCCTTGCAAGCACAAGGCCCTGGTTTCAATTCCCAGCACCACAAAAAAAAAAAAAAAAGCACCCAACCAACAACCAACAGGTAAATTAAATACAGCATCTCTAATCATTAGGGAAATTCAAATTAAAACCAGAAGAGATATCACCTCAAACTCGTTAAAATGTGTTTGAACAAACTGAAGAAAAATGTATTTTAGTGAAGATGTATGGAAAGGAAATGCTTGTACATTGCCTGTATCCTTTTTCAGATTATTAACAGATGCACAGTTTTATACTGGAAAATAAAAGTTGAAGAGGTAGAACAAAAATTAGCAATCCGAAGTCTACATATATACACTTAATACAAACAAATCTTCAGTGAGTTAATATTAGGATGATCTCTATACTGTTTTAGAAATTAAATTTTTAATGAGTGTGTATGGAAAAAGACAGTGTTAAAAAAAGAGCTAACTGTAGGTGATATATTCCATCCAAACCCTGTCTATATATATATATATATATATATATATATATATATATGTACATGTATATATATATATTACATAATATTTACAATAAAGCAGATTCCCATGTTACCAAAAGACTTCTTTCTAAAATAATAATTGCTTTCAAGTTATTGTAACTTGAGTATTCTTACTAATATAGTATATCTAATTGAGGGAGGAAAAAGTTGTTGCCTAATATTGATTACTGTATAGTCTGTTTACATCCCTCCTATAAGACAATTGCCAGCAATTTCAAAGTATAAAGCAAAAGAGTATTATTAAAATATCCTTTATTAAAGATCGTATGGAGGTTTCTCAAAGAAAACTAAAAGAATTACAATGTGATTCCTTAAACCCACTTCTCTGTGTATGTACATGTGTGTATGTGTGTGTGTGTGTGTGTGTGTGTGTGTGTGTGTGTGGTGGATTTTAATAGTAATATATACATTAAAAATTATCATTTTAACAATTTCAAGTATATGATACAGTGCAATAAAGGCACTCACGTTTTTATGCAATGATTAAAGTCAACCTATATAGCATCAAGGTTAGTTGCAAGGTCCATTGTGGAAACACATATGAAGGAACTTTAGACAGGCTTTAATATAAAGCTTAAGAGCATCTCCTTTCATTGTCTGTATCTCAGGTGCTTCAGTTGATTACAGTGGTTTCCCTAATGTATTTCACTATTCAAAGTTTTTATGAAAAATACCTCAAAGAAGTGGGAAGTGAATATTTGCACTTGATAGGCAGTATAAAAGAGCAATTAAGATCATGAGTTCTGGGCCCATTTTGTCGAGATTTGAATTCTAGATTTTAAGCCCTTGACAATTATGATAACTTGCCTGTGCCTTACTTTCATCATCTATAAACTACAGATAATAATGGTGACTAAGTTTTGTTGTGAGAAGTACAGAAGTAAATACATATGAGGTACTTATAATAATCCCTGGTTAAGTACTTGTTAACATTAGCTATTAGTGTTGTTACCGTTGTTGTTACTGCACCTGAACTCACAAAAAATCTGTAAGAAGAAACTATGTAGAGTGCTTCACTGTGATCCATCCTAAATATTGAGTGTTTCATCAAATGGTTACTACTGATCATGCAAGTAGGACATCCAGATAATGAGAAAGCTGACAATATGGTGGCAAATATTCTTAAATGCTTCCAGGAAAGCATAATGCAGAGAAGACAAACCCTTTCTCTGCATCATTAAATAATAGTTGACAATGAAAGGACCAAACAGTGATTTAGGTATTGTAAGACAAAAATCTTGTAAAATAGGAAGAGCTGTTGAATAAAATACTAGAAAGTGCACTGTGAACCACAGTTCAATTCACATAGATTTTATAGTTCAGTAGGAAAATGTCCCTGGTTCAACGTTTGGGCTATTATTTAAATTTCAAAATTATAAATTACTTGTTTCTGGAATTTTAACATATACAGATTATCAATGAGTATGGATAACTGAAACTTATGAAACAAAGATAAGAGGGGCTACTGTATTGTTATGACATAATGGAATACTTATTTCAATTTTCTTTTATTTCACTGCTCTGTTCTTTTTGTCTTTTTGATCATAGTCATTCAAACTGGAGTGAAGTGATATCTTCACTTAATTTTTTTATGTTCATTTGTTATTTTTAGTTATACATGACAATAGAAGTGAAGTGATATTTAAAATGTTGTTTAATATATTTTCCTGTGAATTAGAAATGTTGAACATTTTCCCATATTAAGTATATTAAACATCTTGATCATTATCCCATATTAAACATTTGTATATATACTTTTCAAAAGTGTCAATCATTAAATTTTTAATTATATTATTTAGTTGTTTGCTATTGATTTTTTGCAATCGATCATTTGTTTTGGTTTTTGTTTTGGTATTTAGCCATTTACTATTCTCGATATTAACCACATATCTGATATGAACTTTGAAAATATTGTATTCCATTCTGTAGTTTGTCTCTTCACTTTGTTAATTATTTCCCAAACTTTGTATAAGCATTTTAGTTTTATGTGATCCCATTTGCTTTCTTTCGTTTTCTGTACTGTTGGGTTCTTGTCAAAAATATCCTATCACATTCTATTGTCCTGATGCATTTTCCCTGTTTTCTTCAGGGAGCTTCATGGTTTTGAGTCTTATATTTAAGTCTTTAATCCATATTTATTTTTTAACTGGTAAGGCATAATGAGACAGTGTAATTTTTGTGCATATGGTTATCCAGATTTCCAAAAATCATTTACTTAAAAATTGTTCTTCCAAAATGTTTTCCTATCATAATTGTTGAAAATAAGTTTACTTCTGATATGTGGCTTTATGTCTAGGTCCTCTTGTCTGTTCTATTCACCTGTGTATCCATTTATGCAAATTTATACCAATACCATTCTATTTTGATTACTGCAGATTTGGCCTACATTTTAAAGTGAGGTAGTGCAATGCCTTCTGCTTTGTTCAAATTGCTTTGGCTATCTGATGTTATTTTGTGATTCCATAAAAATATTAGGTTTGTTTTTTTCTATCCCTGTGAAGACTGCATTTCATATTTGGATGGGGATTGCGTTGATTCTTTAGGTCAGTTTAGTAGGATAGACTTTTTAACAATATTGATCCTTCCAGTTCATGAATATGGAATATCTTTCCAGTGTTGTTTATCTTTATTTTCTTACATAAATATCTTATAGTTTTCATTGTAGAGGTTTCTTATCTATTTTGGTTAAATGTATCTCTAAGTATTTTATTTTCTGTAGCTACTGAAAATGGATTTGCTTTATTCATTTATCTTTTCCAATAACTCACTATATCATATAGAAATGCTACTTATGTGTTTTCATGTGGATTTGGTATCCTACAATTTGCTGAATTTCTTTATTCTAATATTTATGCAGCATTTGGGGATTTTAAAAATATAAGATCCTGATATCTGTAAACAGGGACATGCTGACTTATTTCTTTCTAATCCGGATGCTCATTATTCTTTCACTTCACTGATTTCTCTGTAGTGTTTCAATTCTACGTTAAATTAAAATGTTGAATATTGTCATCCTTTACTTGTTCCAGATATTAGGAAGATTTCAACTTTTCCCCTTTCAATATGATGCTATCTTTGGAATTGTTATGTATAATTTCTAGTAGGTTAAGATATATTCCTTCTATACCTAACTTGTTCAGTGTTTTATTATGAACAGATGTTCAATTTTATCAAACGCTTCTTGTTCATGCTTTGAAATGATCATAAGATTGTCGTCCTGCCTTCATCATGTTGATGTTGTGTACTTATCTAACATTCTTAGAGTCCTGTGTTAACAGAAATACTATTCTTCACTACTCTAATTTACATGGAATGACATTCTATTAGAGTCATACTCCTAGTGAATCTTTCCTTCCCTCTACTATGGGAGCAAAGTGAGTCATCAGATGAGTTCAGGAAAAGGAATTTGGCATACTCTCTTCAGATCATTCTTCTCTTTAGAATTTGATTGCCTGTAAAATGTATATTCTGTCTGTTGGGGAATACTGCAATCATGTGTTAAGTGTAATCCAAAGCAGTATTAAAATGTCCATCTGGTTGCACACATAAGCCCATATGCCAAAATAACTTATATCAGCCATAAATATAGAAGTATGACTTTCATATGGCTCTAACATTTATGTCCAGTTGGTTCCAAACACCCCCATTTAAAATAACTACCTATTCTACACAAGTATGACTGTTAGAAGCTTTCCTAACCATCATCTCAAAGAAACAGAAGCTACTGGAACTCACCTGTTTTCCAGGATGATCTCATTGCTTAAGGTCTCTTGTGTTGGATTCGGCATCATAAAGGTGGGAATTCTAACATTGCCACTGAGTGGTATGTAATCTTTGCCATACTGCAAGAAAAAACAAAAATGACAATCATTCCCAAAGGAAATATATGCTAAATGAAAAATTTTGTTCCCTTCTTTGAATGCATTTATCTAAAAAGAGCAACATGTAAAACAACATGTATGGATAAACTAACTCAAATCCTAGAGGAAAAGTGCCTGTTGCGCTAAGTAGTCGTAGAACAAAAACAACAAAAAACTACACTGGTTCCTTCATTTATTACTTCATTTGCTTTTCTTTTGGAATCAGTTGAAGATTTAAAACCAATCAGGAGATCAAGCTCCTTACTCTTAAAAGACCAACAACTGTTACATTTTTAAGATTTTACAATGGAATTATTGTGGAGAGGGATTGTAACACTGTACTCGGTTTTAATATGAGCTACAAAAGACCTGACAGTTGACATTCTTATTATTTTTAACTAAGGAAGAGCATTAAAAATTTAATTTTAGAGACAAGTTTTCTGTTGGCATAAAACAGGGTCAGTTATTATGAATCTTGATTGTTTTGTTTGAGCACATACAGGTAAAAATTGCTTTTGAAATTCAATCTCATTACAGGAATAGAGCCTCTAAGCCTTTACCTCCATTTGGTCTTCACCATTTTGAGAATTTAGATGGGGCTCAGATATCCTTCATGGTGATCATGAGTTCTGGAGCTCTATTTAGAGAAGTCAACTTAGAGGTAAGAGGTTATGTCAATCTGGACCCTAGTTCAAATGTTATATCTCCCTTCAATAGAAGTGCACTCTATCCTCCCACTGAGCTCTGAAATTCCCCATTCCTCTCATTTCTTCTCTTTTTTCTTCTCAAATGGCTCTAATCTATCTTATATCAAAAGAATTGTAGTAGACAGCTTTTAGGGTGGTCCTAATTATCACTGCCCCTTGGTATTCATACCCTTAGTAATTCCCTCCCATTAAATAGAATATTAATTTGTTGACTCACTTCTCATTAAGAGACTATGACCAACATGAAGAAATACAAATGCCAAGAAAAAGTTGTATAAAGATATGGCTTTCATTTTGCATGTTCTGAAGAAAGCTTTCATGATGTGAGCTGCCCTAGGAAGAGGCCCATGTAACAAGACATTGAGGAAGGTCTCCAGACAATGTCCATAGAGGAGTCAAAGTTTGTCAATAACTGCATGAGTGAATTTTAAAATTTATGTAATCTAGTCAAGCTTTCAGATAAGAATACAACCATATATAGCATCTTCAAGGAAAACTCATAAGACTCCTAGAGCCATAGTTAAGCTCTGTTTGGATTCCTGAGAAATAATAAATATTTTTGTTCATTTACTTTATTAGGTTAAAACATTTATAATTAATTTTACCAATTCAACCCTTTAAATGTAGAGTTCAGTGACATTAAATAGATGCACATTTTTGTTAAAATAATCACAATTATCCATCCACGAAATATTGTTTATCATCAAAAGCAAACTCCATGACCATCTTTTTTAAAAAAAAGAAAGAAAGAAAAAAGCAACATCCCCTTTCTGTCCACCCCTCATTGAAGTGGAACTGGCATCTTTTAACTTTAGCCATGTTCTCTTGGTCACTTTCATTCCACCACCACCCATTTTCCTGTCCTTCTTTATTCCTATTGTTTTCCTGACCTCCTGTCTCCCCTCAATCCTTTTCCTCTATTCCACTGATATCTCTAGTAATTTCATGGAACCCCCACACACTTTCCCCCTTATTTTGTTCTGCCTTCTGCATATGGGAGAAAAGATTTGATGCTTGACTTTCTGGGTCTGATTTATTTCACTTGGCATGATGTTCTACAGTGCATCTATTTAGCAGTAAATGATATGATCTAATTCTTCTTTATGGCTGGGTAAAATTCATATATATAATGAATTAATGAATATATGAATATATGTATGATTATACATATATATATATATATATATATATATATATATATATATATATCACATTTTCTTTATTCATTCATCTGTTGACAGGTATCTGGTTTGGTTCCATAACTTGGCTATTGTGAATTGTGTTACTATAAACTATCCCTATAGTATGTTGATTTTAGATCTTTCAGATATACACCAAGGAGCTGACTGGGAAAGCTTGGTCAGATGGCAACTCCATTCCTAGTGTTTTGAGGAATCTCCACGCTGCTATAAAAAGTGGTTGTATTAATTTTCAATACCACCAACAATTTATCAGTGTATTGTTTTTCCACACTCTCACCAGACTTTACTATAATTTATATGCTTTTTAAAAATTTTGCGAATACTTGATAATTGCCATTCTGACTGCAGTGAGATTAAATCTCACTGATTTCTAGAGATTTCTAGAGATGTTGAGCATTTTTGATAGCTCCTCGTCTTCTGAAAATTGTCGCTTTAGTTCTTTTGCCAATTTATTAATTGGGTTATTTGGGGGAATGATAATTTTTTAAAAAAATTTAATATATTCTGGATATTAATTCCCCTTCTGAGGATCAGGTGGGAAAGAAGTACCATTCAGTAGGTTCTCTCTGCATGTTCTTAAATTCCTTTGCTGTGTAGAAGCTTTTTAATTTGATGTTGTTCAATTTATTGATTGTTGTTTAATTTACTGCACTTTAGGAATCTTTTTAAAGAAGTCAGAGACTGTATCAATACGTTGAAGGTTTGAGCCCACATTTTCTTCTAGTAGTTGTATATTTCCTGTTCAATTTCCTAGGTCTTTGATCCACTTTGAGTTGAGTTTTGTGTAGGGGGACAGATAAGGTTCCAGTTTCATTCTTCTGCATATGGATATCCAGTTTTCACAGCACCATTGGTTATAAAGGCTATCTTTTCTCCAACATATGTTTTTGGCATCTTTGTCTAGTACCATATGAATGTATCTATATGGGTTTGACTCTGTGTCTTCTACTACATTTCCTTTCATGTATGATTTGGTGGCAGTAACATGATGTATAATTTGAGGTCTGGTATACTCAGTATTGTTTTGGCTATTCTAGGTCTCTTAGTCTTAGAAATGAATTTCAGTACTGATCTTTCTAGTTCTGTGATGAACATCATTGGTATTTTGATGAAAATTACATTGAATCTGTATAATGCGTTTGGTACAATGGCCATTTTGATAATGTTAATTATACTTATCAAAGAACATGGAATACCATTTCATCTTCTAAGATGTTCAATTTCTTTCTTACATGTTCTATGGTTTTCATTGTAGAGGTCTTTCACCTCAATGGTTAGATTTAGTCTCAGATATTTTTGAGGTTATGGTGAATAGGAGAGTTTTCTTAATTCCTTTTTCAGCAGATACATTATTGAAGTACAGTAAAGAAATGGTGTATAATATTTCATCCATTGGAAAACTAAATTCATCAAATTCACTTCTCAGTGGCACCTGCAAATTTCTCTAAAATAGATCATATATTATAGTACAAAACAAATATTTTCAAATCAAAATATAGAGAAAATTTCTTGTAGCCTGTCAGATCATAATGGAATGGAATTAGAAATCAACGAAAAGATAAAAACAAAAATCATTCTACCACTTGGAAATGAAATAATACAGATTTGAATGATGAATGGATAACAAAAGAAATCAGGGAAAAAATTAGAAATAAATGAGAAATAGATAAAAATTATATCAAAATCTCTGGGACAATATGAAGGCAGTTCTTAGAGGCAAGCTTGTAGCACTGATTCCGCACATTAAAAACCAAAAACATACCAAATAAATAATTGAATATTACCCTTACATGCCACAGAAAAGAAGAATAATCTAACGCTCAAATCAGTAGGAAACAGGAAATAATTAAGATCAGAACCAAAATTAATTGAGAATTAAAAAATACAAAGGATCAGTGAAACAAAGAGTTGGTTCTTTGAAAAGATAAACAAGATCGATAAACTTTTAGCCAAACAAACCAGAACGACAGAGAAGGCACAAATCAACAAAATTAGAGATGAAAAAGGAAATATCTCCACAAAAACTCCTGAAATCCAGAAGATCATTAGAAACTATTTGGAAAATTTCCACTGCAATTAGCTAGAAAATCACAAAAATACTTACATAGAAAACTAAATCAGATCAAAGACAAGAAAAGGAATTGCAGCAACTATTAACAAATTTCCAATGAAAAAAAGCCAAGGACCAGATGGAGTCTCAGACAAGTTCTACTAGACCTTTATAGAACTAATGCCATTACTCTTCAAAAATTCCATAAAATAGGAAAAGAGGGAACACTGTCAATTTCATTGTGTATAACCACTATCACCTTTATACCAAACCAACCAAAGACACATCAGTGAAAGGAAACTACAGCTTGATATTCCTGATGAATGTAGGTTCAAAATTAATTAATAAAATACTGGCAAACTGCATTCAAAACCATTAAGAAGATAGTGCACCATGATCAAGTGGGTTTCATCCCAGGAATGCAAAGTTGGTTTAACATAGCAAATCAATAAATATAATTCACCATATAAATAGAGTTAAGGATAAGAACCACATGGTTATATCAATTGATGAAGAAAAAGCATTTGACAAAGTTCAGCACATATTCATGTTTAGAACTCGAGAGAAAGTACAGATAGAAGGAATGTAACTTAACATTGTAAAGGGTATTATGACAAACCAAAGGCCATCCTCATACTGAACAGAGCAAAATGGAATTTCAAAAAAAAAACAGGAACAATATAAGGATGCCAATTCTCACCAATCCTGTTCAATGCAGTCCTTGAAACTCTATCTAATTACGCAAGAGAAGGAAATTAAAGGAATACAAATGGGAAAATAAGAAGTCAAATTTATCTGTTTGATACTATATTTAGAAGACCCCAAAACATCTCCAGGAGACTTGTAGAACTGGTAAAAAATATCTAACAAAGTAGCAGGCCACACGATCAATATGCAGTTTCTATAGTTTTATGTAAATTAGGGATATTACTTCTTTATCATTTACATGATTTTTAAATATTCTCTGCCAATTTTGGGTGTCTTGAAAAATATTTTCACCATCTTTATTGAATTGACAATTTTATGGGTATATCAAACATGTAAAACTGATCAAATTATACACTTCAAATATGAATGATATGTTGTATGATGATTACACTGAATAAAGAATTTAAATGTTCTTTGATGCACAGATATATTTAATTGGGATGTAGTCCAGTTAATTTATTCTGTTGTTTTCTGTGCTTTTGATATCATATCCAAGGAATTTACTGTCAAATTCAAAGTCATGAAACTAATCTTTCCTCATGTTTTCTTCTAGAGGCATAATATTTTTAACTCCCTACATTTGAATCTTGATCCATTTTGTGTTTATCTTTGTTATGGTATAAGATTCCTCTTAATTTTTCTATATATGGATATGTAGTTTACTTAGAACTGTTGGTTGAAAGGACTGTATTTTCCAAGTTGAAAGGTCTTAGCACAGTTTTGAATAATTTTACCATAAACATAAGAGTCTATTTTTGAGATCTCTATTCTATTCCAATACATTGGTGTAATCATAGTGCTTTGATCACTGTAGGTCTGTGGTAAGTATTATTCCAAATGTGATTTTCTTTTCCAAAATTGTTTTAACTATTCAGGGTCCCTTAAAATTCCATATGGAATGATTACTTTTTTTTTAACTTTATTTTTGGGGGAGAGTACTGGGGATTCAAAGGATCTGAGCCACATCCCCAGACCTTTTATTTTTATTTTTATTATGTTCTGTGTTTGCTTTAATTATTTTTTTTATATTTTCAGATTGCATTTTGATTCACTGTATACAAGTGGGTTGCAATTTTTTGTTTCTATGGTTGTGCACAATATAGATTCATACCACTCGTGTAATCATACATGTACATAGGGTAATGATGTCTGTTTGAATCCACCACCCTTCTTACCCCCGCCCCCTCTTCCCCCTCATTTCCCTTTTTGTAATCTAAAGTTCCTCCATTCTTTTCTCACCTACCACCCTCCCACTCCCATTATGTATCATCATTCACTTATCACGGAAAACATTCAGTCTTGGTCTCTGGTCTAATTCTTAAGTCGTTGATCCATTTTGAGTTTAGTTTTGTGCAGGGTGAGAGACAGAGGTTTAATTTCATTTTACTATATATAGATTTCCATTTATCCCAGCACCATTTGTTGAACAGGCTATCTTTCCTCCATTGTATGTTTTTGGCTCCTTTGTCTAGAAGGAGTTAACTGTATTTATTATTTCACTTAGCCCAATATTCTCCAATTCCATCCATTTATCTGTAAATACTATAATATTATTCTTCTTTATGGCTGAATAATATTCCATTGTGTATATATACCACAGTTTCTTTATCCATTCATCAGTTGAATGGCATCTAGGTTGGTTCCACAATCCAGCTATTGTGAATTGAGCAGCTATAATCATTGATGTGGCTGCATTGCTGTAGTATGCTGATTTTAAGTCCTTTGGGTACAAACTGAGGAGTGGGATAACTGGGTCAAAAGGTGGGTCCATTCCAAGTTTTCTGAGAAATCTCCACACGGCTTTCCAGAGTGGCTGCACCAATTTGCAACTCCACCAGCAATGTAAAAGTGTGCCTTTTTCCCTACATCCACACCAACATCTATTATTGTTTGTATTCTTGATAATAGTCATGCTAATTGGAGTAAGATGAAATATTAGAGTTGTTTTAATTTGGATTTCTCTAATTACTAGAGATGTTGAATATTTTTTCATATATTTATTTGTTGCCTGTATATCTTCTTCTGTAAAGTGTCTGTCTAGTTCCTTGGCCCATTTATTGATTGGGTTCTTTTTATTTTTGGTGTAAAGTTTTTTAAGTTCTTTATAAATTTGGAGATTATTGCTCTATCTTAAGTGTGCGTGGAAAAGATTTTCTCCCACTCTGTAGGCTCTCTTTTCACATTATTGATTGTATCCCTTGCTGAGAAAAAGCTTTTTAGTATAAGTCCATTCCATTTCATTGATTCTTGCTTTGATTTCTTGTGCTTTGGGATTCTTGTTATGGAAGTCTGGGCCTACACCAACGTGATGAAGATTTGGGCCTACTTTTTCTTCTGTTTGATGCATGGTCTCTGGTCTAATTCTTAAGTCATTGATCCATTTTGAGTTTAGTTTTCTGCAGGGTGAGAGACAGAGGTTTAATTTCATTTTACTATATATAGATTTCTATTTATCCCAGCACCATTTGTTGAACAGGCTATCTTTCCTCCATTGTATGTTTTTGGCTCCTTTGTCTAGAAGGAGTTAACTGTATTTATGTAGGTTCGTCTCTGTGTCTTCTATTCTGTACCATTGGTCTGTCTGTCCATTTTGGTGCCAATACCATGCCATCTTTGTACTCTTGCTCTGTAGTATAGTTTAAGGTCTCATATCATGACACCTCCTGTTTCACTTTTCCTGCTCAGGAATTATTTGGGAATTTGAGGTCTCTTATTCTTCCAGATGAAGTTCATGATTGCTTTCTCTATTTCTATGATGAATGTCATGAGTATTTTAATTGGAATTGCATTGAATCTGTATAGTGCTTTTGCTAGAATGGCCATTTTGCCTATATTAATTCTACCTATCCAAGAACATGGGAAATCTTTCCATCTTCTAAAGTTTTCATTAATTACTTTCTTTAGTCTTCTGTAGTTTTCATTGTAGAGGTCTTTCACCTCTTTTGTTAGATTGATTCCCAAGATTTATTTGAGGCTATTGTGAATGGAGTGGATTTCCTAATTTCTCTTTCAGAGGATTCATCACTTATGAATAGAAATGCATTAGATTAATGCATATTGATTTTATATCCTGCTACTTTGCTGAATTAATTCATTAGTTCAAGAAGTTTTCTGGTGGATTCTTTTGGATCCTCAAAATATAGAATCAGACAGGGTCTCAATAACTTGTTTAGGGCCTTGATAAGTTGCTAAGGCTGACTTTGACCTTAAGAACCTCCTACCTCAGCCTCCTGAGTTGTTGAGATTACAGAAGTGTGCCACTGCACCTGGCATAGAATGGGTCTTCTACTTCTGAAAAAACAACAGTAACAAAAAAATAGTGTATATTTTCAGAAGAATTGCACTGAATGTGTACATTGATTTAGGTAGTAGAGTTACTGAGTATTGTCTTCAATTTTACATATAGCTTCTTTAATTTCCTTGAAAAATATTTTTCAGTTTTCAATATAGAACTCTTCCTCCTAAATAAGCATTTTATTCTGTCTCATAATTTCATAAATGTATTTTCACTTAATTTCCTTTTTGGATTTTTGGTTGTTATTGTTATTGTCTTCCCATCTCTCAAGTCTCTTTCCATCCTTTCTTTCTGACACTCATCATACTCTACTGCAAGTCTTTGTTTCCTTATTAGGTCCTCTACTAAAATTTTTATTCCTCAAGCTCATGAGTAATGTCTTTTTATCTTTAAATATTCAGTGGCCAATCTGGTAGCTGGCAAAGACTAGGTGTTCAAGATATATACATATTATCATGTACACATTGACTGCTGAAGTTAATGGGACTCATTGTTATATTCTATGCATGTATTAAATGTTCATTGATAATAATTTTTCACATTTCTTTTCCTCCTTTCATTTTCTCTTCCCACTTTGGTTACCTTAATATCTCCCTAATAATCACTCTTTCAATTTCAGGTTGACTTATTTCTTCTACATATGGGAGAGAACGTGTGACATTTGTCTTTCTGTATCTGGCTTATTTAATTCAACATGATGTCCAGATCTATCCATTTTAGATGCTTTATTTTCATTTTTACTTAATTCTATTTATTGTCAAGGAAGCTGTGTATCAACATTATATACAGGATTATTTTTCCTGCATCCTTGCAGTATTTGTTACCTTTTTCTTGATAATATCCATTTTGACTATGTGTGAGGTAATCTCAATGTAGTTTTGTTTGCATTTTGCTGATGGCTAAAGATGCTAAACTTTTTTTCTTATAACTTTGGTCATTTGTACCTCTTTGAGAAGCATCTATTTTTGCAAGCATCTATTACTAATTGTATTTTTTGGAGTATGGGTTGTTAATTTTTTTTGAAATTTAGTATATTCTGAATTTTAATACTGTCAGATGACTATCTAGCAAAGATTCTCTCACATTCTTCAGGCTTTAACTTCAGTCTATTGACTATTTCCTTGGTTGTTAAGAAGCTTTTTAATTTGATGTATTACACCTGTCAGTTCTTGCTATTATTTCCTGGGCTATTTGAGTCCTATCTAGGAAATCATTGCCTATACCTGTATTCTGCATTGTTTCTCCCATGTTTTCCTCTAGTTGTTTCAAAGTTTCAAGATTTGTATTAAGGTATTTGAGCCACTTTGGTTTATTTTTATTTGATTTTTGTAAAGTCAGTTGATTTTTGTATAGCATAAGTGATAGGAGTCTAGTTTAAATATTCTGTGCTATCAGTTCAATTATCCTATCACTCTTTACTGAAGAGGCTATCTTTTTGAATAATGTATTGACTCATTTTCTGAGAATCCAGTGGTTTCAGATGTGTGGGTTTATTCCTTGGTCTTCAATTACATTGGTGTATGTGTCTATTTTCATGACAATATGATACTTGTTTTGTTACAATGACTCATTAGTATAATTTGAAATTTGGTATTGTGATTCTTCCACTGTTTTTGCTCAGGATTGCTTGGGCAGTTTGTAACTTTTATGCTTCCACATAAATTTTTGAGTGTTTTTTCCAGTGTTATGAAGAATGGTATTGGTATCCCAATTTCATTGAACCTGTAGATTGATTTGGGTGGTATAGACATTTTAACAATAATTTTTCCAGTCCATAAACATGGGAGATCTTTTCATCTGTTAGTGTCTTCTTCAATTTCTTTCTTCAGTGATTTTTATCTTTTATTACAGAGGTCTTTCACTTCCCTAATTAAGGTTATTCCTAGATTGTTTGACTTTCTTGCTTGTTTAGTAATTCATTGAGAGAGGGTCTTGCTCTGCTACTCAGCCTAGTCTTGTATTTGTGGATCACAGTAATCCACCTGCCTCAGCCTTGTGAATACTTTTGACTATAGCAACACACTGCCATGCCCAAAAGTCCAATAAGTATTTTAATAAAGGACTGACACTATTCCTAATCATGTGTATCCTCTGCAGGTGTTATTTTTCCTCTTATTTTTCCTATTTCACTTATCTAATCATATTATATTATTATCATACTCTTCCACAATCTAGAGTATTAACTACATGATGACTAAATAAAAGCATGATACATTTTTGTAGGGTTCACAACTCCTGAAACTGTTTCAGTAGGCAACAGTATAAAGATACTGAATAAGTGAAAGAAGGAATAAATGCATACCTGTTGAACATTGGCCTCAAGGAGCTCTCCAAGTTATCTGGCCAAGTCAGAGAAGTTGAGTCTCTGTGTGTATTCACTATGCCAGCAATCAAGCATGGTCTGGTAGCTGTTGATTGGGGGAAATGTTAAGGTAGTCTACATTCACCAGTTATATTTCTTCTATAACTTTTTATATAGGTGATGCATTAAGACTTGTCTTCACAAATACACCCAAAGCACATTCTCTGCTGTAGTCTTATAGTAAAGTTACTGATAAACCTGCCTAACCCATACCTGTTCTTTATCTCTATATGTCCATCATTCCCACTTGTTTCAGCTCTGTATTCATAAATACATGTAAAGGATAAATTATATTTAGGTTTAAGAGATGGAGGTAACATTTAGATCTGTTACTCCTTTGGCAGTACAAGAGTTGTATGAATGGTGAGACCATTGCATTTTTATAAAGTTAATTGTCAACAAATTCTCTTGGACTTTGGGCCCTCCTCAGGATCTATTTTTGTCTTCAAGTACCATTACACATCCTTGAGAAATGGTGTGAAAACTGCCTGTTTTAGATATTTTAGTGCCAACACTGAAATCCCAAACTACACTTTCCAATGGTTTTGACCAATAAGCCATCAGCTAAGTCATGGTTTCTGTTTCATGCTGTAATCACTCTTCAATGAAAAAGTATTTTATATATCTGCACATCTTTCTGGGGTGATGGGGGGTATTTAAATTTGCTTTTAGAATCTCTTTTTAATTATAATGAATAACATCTTTTAAATTATAATAGTGCTTTAATTACACAGAAGGTTTCAATTTATTATGCCATATTTGTACATACACATAATTTGATCAATCTCATTCTGTAGGGAACATTCCTCAAACTTATCTGACAGTAGTTGCTGACACCATGGTCTAAATAAGCCAAAAAGTCTGGACAGAGAAACTGAGGAAATGGTAAAAACTTGCCATGGACTGAAGGTCTTTGCAGTTGCTGAGGCTAAGCTACAAGCTGAGGGGAAGCCTCGCTCATCAAGCATCCCAGGAAGTTGTGATGTGAGCTTGTGCTGCCTCACCTCATGCTGTGTGATAGAGCCTGCCCTTCTCCCAGTCCTTTGTCTCAGACTTGTTGCTGGGCAGAATAACTTAGGCATATCTGGTTTGTTTACATTAGGACAATGAATCACTTACCTACAGGTTGGTTCTGTTATGTTTTAACAAGCATGTTAACCTGATTGGATAATGGGCCTATATATGTCTTGTACAATCCTAAGTAAAATTAGATCTGTGCCTTCCAAGTCTGGTCTCTGATGTCTGAACTGGAGTAGACATCATCATCACTCATTCTCAGCAGGACCCTTTGTCTCCAAATATCTACATAATTCCCCAGTATCTTCAATTTCCCTCTCTTATCAAAATTCATTGGCTCAACTCTATCTCCCTTCTATCATTATTTTTTTTAATTAATACATTATAATTTTACAATGGGACTTTATGGTATATTCATTCATACATGGACATAGCCTCATGTGATACATTTAATTACCACGTATTTAAGTTAGACATATTTATTTATTGAGCCATTGAGAGATTCTAAGACTAACTCCAGTTTGTTTTGATTCATGTGACCACATCTTCTTTTGGTATCCAATAGAGACTATTTGGGGAACTCACACTTCTGGGCTGCAATTTTTTTATTTAACAGCTAAAACATAAACATCTGTGTATGAAATCTGTGCCTAGAAAGGAACTAGCCAGTGTCATGGTTTTATCTAATTCATGAATGTTTCATAAGACAAATGTGATGAATATTTCACTGTATACATATGCAAATGACATTTTAATCATCTATTTTGTAGTCCCCTTTAAATTATAACTATATACTCTGAGAGAGCAAAAGAAAATCTTGACATTCAACAAGATTTTTTTTTAGGTTGATATTTATAATCTGCTGTGCTTATGTTGATACTTTCATACCAAATTAATTTAGTCTGGTGACTCTTTATTTGCAAAACTTACATTTCGGGAGCAGAATACTCAGGGGATCTCATTCTTGTTCCCTCCTTAAGTCGATGACAGAAGTTCTCATCTATTTACATTCCTGGGTATGGTGAAGCACCTGGAATGGAAGAAAAGACATATTTTTCCCATGGAATAAGCAATCTATAAAGACCTTATGTGCAAAAGACCTAAAGAGGACTCAGAATGGGCAAACGGTTCTGTATCTATGTAGAACATGAGACACAGTACTTTCACCCAGTTTTCCAGTCTTGGCTGATATCTCTGTTTGAAGACCTGACAGAAACTATTTACCGAGAAAACTCAAATCAAAATTGCACTGAAAATCTGATAGGTATGGGTTTTCAATAACTACTGATGAATTTCCATTTTTGACTTCACATTAATTTAATGCTTTTAGTTGATGAATTCAGCCATAACTCCAGTTATTTGAAGTCTGTTAAGGCTGTTGTCACAACACTTTTTAACCTGCTATGCTCCTATCACTAAGGCCTAAAGAAAAACAAAGGAGCAGAATTTTAGTCAGTGTGTGGAAATATCCCTCCAAATTGAGAAATATAGTCCTGGTGGTCTGGAAATCCAACAGAGAAATAAGGTCTGGGAGTGATTTTCAAGTTGAGAAAATGAAAACTTATTTACAAAATAATTTATGAGTGATGGTTAAACAAAGTACATTCTCCAAATTTGAATCATATTTAAAGTAGCTAAACAGATTAAAAAGTATCAAAGCACAAGTTTGTGCACTTAATTCAGTGCATGGTTTCCAAAATCATTACTGATATCTCATATATTCAGTAAAAACTGAAAATTTAAAATACATTTTCTAGGTCTTTGAGATTAAAGGTTGTATCAATATTGCCAAAATTTTATTTAAATAAATATTTGGAAATTCAAGGTAATGTGGTCATTTGTATACCATGAAAATTTCCAAAAAAATGTTTCTGGTGGTTAACAGTAAGTAATATAAATCAGAAGTTACAAAGAAAAGCCAAAGATGAAATCAGGACTCATGCAAATAAAATATCATAGATTATCAAATTGAATACACTTGGAGATGAGGAGAAATCAAATCAATCATCAAGCTTCAAGTTTCTTTGTAGAATTATGCTAAAGAACAGAAGCCTGATCAGTTAACTAATTCAAGGCAGCCTGTAACATACTGTTATTTTTGGTTACTTCTCTATTATTGCCTGAAATGTCCTATTTGGTGAAATTTGCTCTTGTTATATTTTAGGTATCATAGGTATAAGCATGTGTCATCATCAAGGCACAATTATTTCCAACCTGTGTGTCACAAACTCCTGGGAGACTAGAGTAAAAATAGAATTTCATATCCATGGGACCAGTATTCATTATCAATGGTTGAAATAATTAATCTCACATGATATAATTATTTTCTGAAGCATGAAAATCAATATAATTCACAAAAGAAAAAATATATTTTTATATTTCTTTTTTTTTTTTTTTACGTTTACATAGGGTAATGATGTTTATTTTATTTTTCCCCTCCCCCCACCCCTCCCACCCCTCTTTTCCCTCTACACAGTCCTTCTTTCCTTCATTCTTTCCGCTCTCCTTAGCCTAACTCTAAACCTAACCCTAAACCTAATGCTAGCCCCTCCCACCCCGCATTATATGTCCTCATCCGCTTATCAGCAAGATCATTCGTCCTTTAGTTTTTTGAGATTGGCTTATCTCACTTAGCATAATATTCCCCAATTTCATCCATTTGCCTGCAAATGCAATAATTTTATCATTCCTCATGGCAGAGTAATATTCCACTGTATATATATACTACAGTATCTTTATCCATTCATCAATTGAAGAACATCTAGGTTGGTTCCACAATCTGGCTATTGTGAACTGAGCAGCAATGAACATTGATGTGGCTGTATCTCTGTAGTATGCTGACTTTAAGTCCTTTGGGTATAGGCCAAGGAGTGGTATAGCTGGGTCAAATGGTGGTTCCATTCCAAGCTTTCTGAGGAATCTACATACTGCTTTCCAGAGTGGCTGCACTAATGTGCAACCCCACCAGAAACATAAGAGTGTACCTTTTTCCCCACATCCTCTCCAACACCTAATGTTGCTTGTGTTCTTGATAATCGCCATTCTAATTGGGGTGAGATGAAATCTTAGGGTAGTTTTGAATTGCATTTCTCTTATTACTAGAGATGTTGAACATTTCTTCGTATATCTGTTGATTGCTTGTAAATCTTCATCTGTGTAGTGTCTGTTCATTTCCTTAGCCGATTTGTTGATTGGATTATATGTATTCTTGGTGCAGAGTTTTTTGAGTTCTTTATAGATTCTGGAAATTAGCACTCTATCTGAAGTATGAGAGGCAAAGATTTTCTCCCACTCTGTAGGCTCTCTCTTCACATTACTGATAGTTTCCTTTGCTGAGAGAAAGCTTTTTAGTTTGAATCTATCTCAGTTGTTGATTCTTGCTTTTATTTCTTGTGCTATGGGAGTCCTGTTAAGGAAGTCTCATCCTAAGCCAACAAGTTGAAGGTTTGGGCCTACGTTTTCTTCTTTAAGATGCTGAATCTCTGGTCTGATTCCAAGGCCCTTGATCCATTTTGAGTTGAGTTTTGTGCAGGGTGAGAGATAGGGGTTTATTTCATTCTGTTGCATATGGTTTTCCAGTTTTCCCAGCACCATTTGTTGAAGAGGTATCTTTTCTCCATTGCATATTTTTGGCCCCTTTGTCTAGTATGAGAAAATTGTGCATATTTTGGGTTGTGTCCATGTCCTCTATTCTGTACCATTGATCTACCTGTCTATTTTGGTACCAATACCATGCCGTTTTTGTTACTACTGCTTTGTAGTAGAGTTGAAGATCTGGTATTGCAATACCCCCTGCTTCGCTCTTGCTACTGAGGATTGCTTTAGCTATTCTAGGTTTTTTATTCTTCCAGATGAATTTCATAATTGCTTGCTCTATTTCTGCAAGGTACATCATTGGGATTTTAATTGGAATTGCATTGAATCTGTATAGCACTTTAGGTAGTATAGCCATTTTGACGATATTAATTATGCCTATCCAGGAACATGGGAGATCTTTCCATCTTCTAAGGTTTTATTTAATTTCTTTCTTTAGTGTTCTGTAGTTCTCATTGTAGAGGTCTTTCACCTCTTTTGTGAGATTGATTCCCAAGTATTTTATTTTTTTCGATGCTATTGTGAATGGGGTAGTTTTCCTAATTTCTCTTTCTGAAGATTCATCACTTATGTATAAAAATGCATTGGATTTATGAGCATTGATCTTGTAACCTGCTACTTTACTGAATTCACTTATGAGTTCTAAAAGTTTTCTGGTGGACTTTCCAGGTTCCTCTAAATATATAATCATGTCATCAGCGAACAGGGATAGTTTGAGTTCTTCTTTTCCTATTCGTATCCCTTTAATTTCTTTGGTTTGTCTAATTGCTCTGGCTAGAGTCTCAAGGACGATGTTGAATAGAAATGGAGAAAGAGGGCATCCCTGCCTTGTTCCAGTTTTTAGGGGGAACAATTTCAGTTTTTCACCATTTAGAATGATATTAGCCATGGGCTTAGCGTAGATTGCCTTTATAATGTTTAGGAATGTTCCCACTACCCCAATTTTTTCTAGTGTTTTGAGCATGAAGGGATGCTGTATTTTATCAAATGCTTTTTCTGCATCTATTGAAATAATCATGTGATTCTTAACTTTAAGTCTGTTGATATGATGAATGACATTTATTGATTTCCGAATGTTGAACCAACCTTGCATCCCTGGGATAAAACCCACTTGATCATGGTGCACTATCTTTTTAATATATATTTGTATGCGATTTGCTAAAATTTTGTTGAGAATTTTTGCATCGATGTTCATTTAGGATATTGGTCTGAAATTTTCTTTCCTCGATGTGTCTCTGTCTGGTTTAGGTATCAGGGTGATATTGGCTTCATAGAACGAGTTTGGTAGGGTTCCCTCCTCTTCTATTTCATGGAATAGTTTGAGGAGTATTGGAATGAGCTCTTCTTTAAAGGTTTTGTAGAACTCGACTGAGAACCCATCTGGTCCTGGACTTTTCTTTGTTGGTAGGTTTTTGATGACCTCTTGTATTTCATTGCTTGAAATTGGTTTATTAAAGTTGTGTATGTCCCCCTCGTTCAGTTTAGGTAGTTCATATGTCTCTAGAAATTTGTTGATGTCTTCGAGGTTTTCTGTTTTGTTGTAGTATAGATTTTCAAAATAGCTTCTAATTATGTTTTGTATTTCACTCGTGTCTGTTGTGATGTTTCCTTGTTCATTCCGAATTTTAGTAATTTGAGTTTTCTCTCTCTTTCTCTTTGTTAGTGTGGCTAAGGGTTTATCAATTTTATTTATTTTTTCAAAGAACCAACTATTTATTTTGTTAATTTTTCCGATTGTTTCTTTTGTTTCGATTTCGTTGATTTCGGCTCTGATTTTAACTATTTCCTGTCTTCTACTTCTTTTGGTATTGGTTTGCTCTTCTTTTTCTAGTGCTTTGAGCTGTAGTATTAAGTCGTTTATTTGTTGATTTCTACTTCTTTTTTTGAATGCACCCCATGAAATAAATCTTCCTCTAAGTACTGCTTTCATAGTGTCCCAGAGATTTTGATATGATGTGTCTTTGTTCTCGTTTACTTCTAAGAATTTTTTTTATTTCTCTCCTGATGTCTTCTGTTATCCATTCATCATATAATAGTGTATTATTTAGTCTCCAGGTATTGGAGGAGTTTCTGTTTTTTATTCTGTCATTTATTTCTAATTTCAATCCATTATGATCTGATAGAGTACAAGGTAGTATCTCTATCTTCTTGTATTTGCTAACAGTAGCTTTGTGGCATAAAATATGGTCTATTTTAGAGAAGGATCCATGTGCTGCTGAGAAGAAAGTGTATTCGTTCTTTGTTGGATGGTATATTCTATATATGTCAGTTAAGTCTAAATTGCTGATTGTGTTGTTGAGATCTATAGTTTCTTTATTCAATTTTTGTTTGGACGATCTATCCAGTGGTGAGAGAGGTGTGTTAAAATCGCCTAGTATTACTGTGTTGTGGTCTATTTGATTTCTGGAATTGAGAAGGATTTGTTTGACGTACGTGGATGAGCCAATGTTCGGGGCATAGATATTTATGATTGTTATGTCTTGCTGATTTATGCTTCCCTTAAGCAGCATGTAATGTCCTTCTTTATCCCTTCTGACTAGTTTTGGTTTGAAGTCCACATTATCTGAGATGAGGATGGATACTCCAGCTTTTTTGC
The DNA here is from genome assembly GCF_902686445.1 of Sciurus carolinensis. Taxonomy (NCBI): domain Eukaryota; kingdom Metazoa; phylum Chordata; class Mammalia; order Rodentia; family Sciuridae; genus Sciurus; species Sciurus carolinensis. The sequence continues at coordinate 47,140,516 of NC_062232.1, forward strand.
TGTGTCCGTGTGCATGGTATGTTTTTCCCCATCCTTTCACCTTTAGTCTATGGGTGTCTCTTTCTATGAGATGAGTCTCTTGCAGGCAGCATATGGTTGGATCTTTCTTTTTAATCCAATCTGCCAGTCTATGTCTTTTGATTGATGAATTCAGGCCATTAACATTCAGGGTTATTATTGTGATATGATTTGTATTCCCAGTCAATTGACTCATATTTGTTTTTGACATGATTTGGTTTCTCCTTCATTTGGCTATTCCTTTAGGCTAGCGCCTCCTGTTGCTGATTTGCATCGTTGTTTTTCATCTCTTCCTCATGGAATATTTTGCTGAGAATGTTCTATAATGATGGCTTTCTTTTTGTAAATTCCTTTAGCTTTTGTTTATCATGGAAGGATCTTATTTCATCGTCAAATTTGAAGGTAAGTTTTGCTGTGTATAAGATTCTTGGTTGGCATCCATTTTCTTTCAGGGCTTGGTATATGTTGTTCCAGGCCCTTCTAGCTTTTAGGGTCTGGATTGAAAAATCTGCTGATATTCTTATTGATTTCCCTCTGAATGTAATTTGATTCTTTTCTCTCGTGGCCTTTAAAATTCTGTCTTTATTTTGTATGTTAGGTATGTTCATAATAATGTGCCTTGGTGTGGGTCTGTTGTAATTTTGTATGTTTGGAGTTCTATAAGCCTCTTGTACTTGGTTTTCCATTTCATTCTTCAGATTTGGGAAATTTTCTGTTATTATTTCATTGAATAGATTGTTCATTCCTTTGGTTTGTTTCTCTAAGCCTTCCTCAATCCCAATAATTCTTAAATTTGGCCTTTTCATGATATCCCATAATTCTTGTAGATTCTGTTCATGATTTCTTACCATCTTTTCTGTTTGGCCAACTTTGCTTTCAAGATTAAATAATTTGTCTTCAATGTCTGAGGTTCTGTCTTCCAGGTGTTCTATCCTATTGGTTATGCTTTCTATGGAGTTTTTAACTTGGTTTATTGTTTCCTTCATTTCAAGGATTTCAGTTTGGTTTTTTTCAGTATCTCTAACTCTTTATTGAAATGATCTCTTGCTTCCCGTATTTGGTCTTTTAACTGTTGATTGGTGCGATCATTTAATGCCTGCATTTGCTCTTTCATCTCCTCCTTCAATGCCTGCATTTGGTCTTTCACCTCCTCATTTTCTTCCCTGATTTTTTTAATTATGTACATTCTGAACTCCCTTTCTGACATTTCTTCTGCTGTGCTGTCATTGGGTTTTGTTGATGTAGTATCTAGGTTTGTTTGGGACATTTTCTTCCCTTGTTTTCTCATATTGGTCAGTTGTCAGTGGGACCCTGAGATATTGCAGTTTTCCGCTATTGGCTTATAGTGTCCCGGTAGATTTCCAGTGTATCACCTCCCAGCCTTCAGTAGCCTGATGTCTTGGAGGAATCTGATAAAGCAGCTCATCCGAAGAAAACTGCCCCTAGCCCCCTACTGGTTCCACGGTTTGGAACTGGCTCTGTGCGGAAATGCTCTCACTGTGGGCCTGCAACGTGCAGCTGGCCGTGTGGGAGGAGCCCACTGCCGGAGTGTGGAAGGCTACCTTGGGAAGACTCTAGCTGCCCTGCCCAGCTCCCATAAGCCACCTCTATCTGGACCTGCCACCCGGGCCGAGCTTTACCCAGTAGGCAGACTCACCCGTGGCTCTATTTCAGTCCGAGTCTCTCAATGCCTCCCCTTCTTAACTCCTGGGTTCTGGAGCGACTGGGGGTGCAGTCTCCCTCTAGGCCACCATCTTGGATCGCCCCGTGAAGAGAGCCTGCAGCCGGAGTGGGCAGAGCCGCCTGAAGAGGTCTCTGGCTGCCCTGCCTGATCCCAGAGGCTGCTTGCGGATCGAGGCTCTCCGCTGGTTCATTGCCGGAGTACGCTGCGCTGCAGTGGCTCGGGGATTCGGAGCTTGTTCTGGTCAGAAAGGCTCTCACTAGCAGGCCAGTTCCGTTCCGAGAACCTGGAGAAGCTGGCTGTGTGGGCGGGGCCCACCACCGGGGTGCGCAGGGCTGCCTGTGGATGACTCTAGCTGCCCTGCCCGGCTCCGATAAGCCACCTCTATCTGGGTCTGCCACCCGGGTCGAGCTTTACCCAGTGGGCAGACTCACCCGTGGCTCTATTTCAGTCCGAGTCTCTCAATGCCTCCCCTTCTTACCTCCTGGGTTCTGGAGCGACTGGAGGTGCAGTCTCCCTCTAGGCCGCCATCATGGATCACCATATTTTTATATTTCATGAATTCACAATAGCTTTCAGTAATATATGCTTCCTTAATTAAGACATGCCAAGAATATAAGTATCTCAATATTATAAATATGTAATTAATTTCCTTATTTGCCTGATCTAGGTGGAAAGGTTAAAATAATACATAACAGAGTTTTCTGAGTAAACTTGTTGTAATCTCAGAAACATATTGGAGCAGAAAAGATAAAACCATCAATTTTCTATTAATTCCATGGAAGATGTTAGGAGTCTCTGCAAAATAAATCGTTCATTTTAGATATGCATTGGGTGTTACCTGAAAGAGCAAAAACATAAACTTTTGGTATTTATGCCATAAAATGTATTTTGTATATAGCACTGGTCTTATCTTCAGGTTCACTTTGAACAGGTATATATCTTTGTATTATCTGATTATTAATAATTGGTCTGTTCCTCCCCAAGTTCTATATCTTAGATTACAATGTTCAGTTAGGCAAATATCTTTTAAAAAATCTATCACCTAACCATCATTCTACTTTATGCTTTTGCTTATACTCTTTCTTCCTGAAATTCTCTACTCTTTACCTTTTCCAGGAACCTCCTCTCCAAACCTCATATATATCTTCTTATCCTTAAGGGTCAAGTTCCACTTTGTTCTTTTTTTTGTGTGTGTGGTGCTGGGGATTGAACTCAAGGCCTTGTGCTTACAAGGCAAACACTCTACCAAATGAACTATCTTCCCAGCCTCCTCCTTGTTCATTTTTTAGAGACTTTTCAAACGTCACTTTTCCCCAAGAAGTAGACACTCACCTCATCCTCCATATTTTCTGTTTGCATTTTACCTGGACCTCTATTATAGGACTTGTCACAGCCTACCATGTGTTAGAATTAATTGATAGGGAAGAGTTTAAAATTATTTTATCCTACAGGGGGTTTAATGTGAAAGTCACACAACGAATGTTTGTTGAATTAAATTATAAATCTAAGGAAATAAGCTTCTAAAACATTTAAATAAATAAAGGACACATCATGATGTTAATTGAAGATTAAACACATAGAAACCATATATTTCTTTATTCTGATGTTGGAAGTTCAGCAATTATCATCAAAAGTGACATTACATATGTACAATCTATTTCCTGGACTTTCAGTGTGGTAAGCACTGGGCTTAGCTTTAGAATGAAGGCTAGATAAGTAAAAGAACACTAGGAAATACAAATTTAAATATTATTGCTTAAAATCCAAGGACATAAAAATTGTTAGTATTGACTTCCTAGTAATTTCTTTTTTGCGCCAAAGATTTTGCAGTTATTTGGTAAGCCTAATAACTCCAGAAAAGGTCTACATGCCAGTGAATACAAGTTCATCAATGGGGGACTACTGCAGCAGGAGAACTGATTGCTCAGTGTCATATTGGAAGTTTCATGTATAACTTTCTGGTACTCTAAGATCTACAATGAGATTGAATCTGTTAGATGATAAAAGGAGAACTCACCTATAGGCCTGGTATTCTTCTGGGATCAGATACAAGGTGACCCTCTATCCTATGATCCTCCTGGTCCAACCTCTCATGTGACTGGTATTCTAGGCAGGAGCCATTATGCCTCATTAATGTAAAATACTGTGGTGTATTAATTGCCCTTATTCATTCTATGTTTTTCTTTTTATTCTATCCTCCAATCTCTGTCTCACTTTTCTCTTGTATTGTTTTCCTACTTTTGTCTCTCTCGCCCATTTTTTTCTTTGTTCATGTTTCTTTGTTCATTTTGTTGCTTAGAATTATTTTATCTTTATTTTTCATTTTACCTGTTGTTTGTGTTGTGTTGTTCTTATTGTTCTTGTTTTGTTTGTTTTTTCTTTTATCCTCTTTTGGGGGGACTGTTTGGTTGTTTGAAGTAATATATACATTATATTTATGCATTATATCTTTTCTTCTTTTTTATTTCTATATATTCAGTTTTCTACCATCTACTTGACTTTTCTTCTATTTCCTCTCTTCTCTCATTCCTAATATTTTTTCTTTCATTCTGATTTTATTTTACTTTTTCCTTGTCTTTTATTTTCATGCCCTATGTAGTATAATAGCAATTCAAATTTTTAATAATAATGATTTAGTCTATTTTGATACTACAACCATTTCCCACTTTAGAACTACTAGAATTGTTTTAGTCAGTTTTTTCACTGCTGTGATAAAAGAGCAAACCAGAACAATTGTACAGCAGGAAAAGTTCATTTGAGGACTGTGTCAGAGGTCTCAGTCCATTGATAGCCAGCTTTATTCCTCAGATATCCAGGGAAAGCAGAACAACCTGCTGCCACAATATGGTAAAGTGAAGCAGCTCACATGATGATCAGGAAGGAGAGAGAGAGAGCGAAAGAGAGAGAGAGAGAGAGAGACAGAGAGAGAGAGAGACTCCACTTGCCAGATACAAATACATACCCCAAATTTATACCCCTAATGCCATACCTCTGCAAGCCACACCCTGCCTGCCTTCAATTACAACTCAATTATTCCCATGTTTCACTGATTGCATTAAAGCTTTCATAATTCAATCATTTCTTCTCTGAACCTTTTTGCATTGTCTCACAATATGAGCTTTTGGGGGACACCTCACATTCAAAACATAATATTCTGCTCTTGGCCCTCAAAAGCTCACACTCATCTGACACTGCAAAATACATTTAGTCCATTCCCAGGAGTCCCCATAATCTCAACAGTTCTGAGATTCCTCAAAGTTCAAGCCCAAAGTCTTCTCTGAGGCTCAAAGCAATCTTGCATTGTGAGCTCCTATAAAATTAAAAGCAATTTATAAGTATCTAATATATAGTGGTACAAAGTAAATATTTCCATTCAGAAAAATAGGGGCATAGAAAAAAGGGATAAGACCAAAGCAAGACTGAAACCCAGCTAGGCAAAAAAGCCCTGTAGTTCTGTATCTGGCATTATGATGCTCTCTACAAAGAGCTTGTCTCTGCTCAATTTCTTCAGCTTTCCTAGGACAATTTCCTACATTACTGGCATTTCTTAATCTGGGGAGTCTCCATTGCAGTTTTGGGTTCCTCCTCACATCTCCATGCTTTGCACTCTCAGGGGCTGCTCACAGGGACTCTGACACTACTGCACCTTGATTGATCTCCTGGGCCTTCCTTCAAAATCTTGGTGGAAGCCTCTGTTACCCACTAACTCCAGCATCCTGAATTTCTGCAGAGCCAGCACCACAAAGTTGATGGAAGGTCTGCCACCTTCTCAAGCAGCAGCCAAGCTTCCAGGGACCCTGTTTGCAGCAGTCTCTGAGTGTCTGTGTGGCTGAACATTTTGTAAAAACTTCCTAGGCTCTCTTATGCAAGAAGGGCACCCCACTGGTCTATTCTCAAGAAAATTTTTACCTTTACTTCTTCAAGTCTGAGATGAGTGTGGTCTTGCCAGCTACTTAGATGCCCTCAAGTCATATTTCTCATTATCTCTTGGCAAAGTCTTTAGCATTTCTTAGTGGGGCTAATGTCTTTAACACCTGCAAATTCCTTGGTCCCAGTTTTACTCCTGCCTTTTAAGTCCAAGTTTTTCAAATATTTCTGCTCTGCTTTTTGCTCCTGATTATTACCATAAATTTGTCTGAAAGCTACCAGCAATATTCATGCCACCACCTGAATGTTATGTTGCCTAGACATTTCTTCTGCCAGATTTTAAATCAGTTTAACAGAAAGTCTCAGGACAAGGGCAAAATGCAGACAACTTCTCAGCCAAAACATAACACAAATGACCTCTACTCCAAATTCCAACAGAGTTCTCCTTTTCTGAATCCTCTTGAACTCTATCTTCACTGTCCACAGTCCTATTAGCATTCTAGTCTTCTGAACTCCCACTGAAATTGGTCATTAAGCTTGATTCTTCTTGAACTGGTTATTTTTTTCAATTTATTTTTATTGTAAACAAATGGGATACATCTTGTTTCTCTGTTTCTACATGAAATTCATAACTGCTCAATTCACAATAGCCAGATTGTGGAACAAACCTAGATGCCCTTCAATTGATGAATGGATAAAGAAACTGTGGTCCATATATACAATGGAATATTACTCAGCCAAAACGAATAATAAAATTATGGCATTTGCAGGCAAATGGATGAATGGGTTCTTGATTGCTGCTGTGATCACCTGAAGATATCAGACTCTTGCTCCTTCACTCTTCCAAGGTGAACTTTGCCAGTGATTCTCCAGAGATTTTCCAGAAGTTTTCAGTCTTGGACTGGGGTAGCATTATTGATCACTCTTGTTTTGAGGTGTCAGTATCTTGGACTGTGCAGTTAATAGTTCTTTTTTAAATTTATTTTTATCATAAACAAATGGGATACATGTTGATTCTCTGTTTGTACACGGAGTAAAGGCGTACCATTTGTGTAATCATACATTTACATAGGGTAATGTTGTTTGTTTCATTCTGTTATTTTTTCATTCCTCCAACCCCTCCCACCTCTCTTTTCCCTCTATACAGTCCCTCCTTCCTCCATTCTTACCCCCTCCCCCCCATTATGTGTCATCATCTGCTTATCAGCAAGATCATTCTTCCTTTGGATTTTGAGATTAGCTTATCTCACTTAGCATGATATTCTCCAGTTTCATCCATTTGCCTGCAAATGCCATAATTTTATTATTCTTTATGGCTGAGTAATAAGAGAAATGCAAATCAAAACTACCCTAAGATTCCATCTCACCCCAATTAGAATGGCGATTATCAAGAATACAAGCAACAATAGGTGTTGGCGAGGATGTGGGGAAAAAGATACACTCATACATTGCTGATGGGGTTGCAAATTCGTGCAACCACTCTGGAAAGCAGTGTGGAGATTCCTCAGAAAACTTGGAATGGACCCACCATTTGATCTAGCTATCCCACTCCTCGGCCTATACCCAGTTCATAGTTCTTGAAGCTCTCCAGACTGCAGACAGCCATTATGGACTATCAAGCTTCTGGATGTATAAGCCAATCTAATAAATCCCCTTTTTATAATCATACTTCCTGTTGATTTTGTTCCTCTAGGGAACCATGACTAATACAGAAATCAGTACCAGGAATGGAGTCATTGCTGTGAATATACTGACCATTTGGAGATTTTTGGAATTGGTGGAAGGAATTTTGCAATGCTTAGCAGTAAAAGTGGAAGTGGTTAGTCAAACATATTTTCTTCTCCTGTCTCTAAAACACCTCAAAAGTCTAAACAAATTCAGGCATTGTGGCACATGTCTGTGATCTCCATGGCTCAGGAGCCTGGGCAAGAGGATCATACGTACAAAGCCAACTTTGGCAATTCAGCAAGGCCCTAAGCAACTTAATGAGACCCTATCTCAAAAACAAAATAAAAAATAAAAGGAGCTGTGGTTAAGCACCCCTGGGTTCATTCTTTAGTACTAAAAAATAAAAAAGGGGAAGAAAACGAAAAATTGTCTAGACCAAGAAAGGAGATAAGGACAAAAGCAGGCTCTGGTGGACAAGAAAAATGTCTTCCATTATATTAGATCTCAATGGTCTAAACATTTGAATTCTTCTCTATATTCAGTAACACAAATCTTTAATTAAATGCCTACTTTGTGAGTTTGGTTCACCTGATTTCCTAAAATGCATGCCTGGATGACTTTAAAAAAATTCCCCTGCATCACAGAAAGGATTTTGATTTAGAGTCATGGGAAGATAATCTTTTTCCAGGTACAAAACAGATAGAAAGATATTTTGTTTTCTTAAAAGCCTTATAAAAGACCATTTCTCTGCTGTGTGCTTAAGTATTTATTCCTAGTTTTAGGAATGTAGGACCAGAAATCAAAAGGACTGGTTTGAGTCTTAGGTGTACCATTTGCAGTATGGGCAAGACTGTCAGTATCTATGAGAGTTTGGGAGTCAGATAGGTTGGAATAAAATCCTGGCACTTGGCAAAATCTTTGAAAATTTGTTTAACATTGTTTTGCAGTCGAAACACTGTCTAATCTGCATACCCTCTTCTCTCCCTAATGTCACATCACACTGCAATATTCTCACTTTTGCTCGTTCATAACATGTCCTACTTGGCCCTCAAACCCATTGGGCACACTCTAAGCTCAAAATCTCTATATATGATATTTCTCTTACACAGAATTACTTTTTCCCACAGTTTTGCAGCTTACGACATGAGTTCTTCAGGCCTCTGTTGAAATATTTATGTTCCTGTGAGGCCTACCCTAAATACAAAATTTTGCCCAATACCCAAATTCCTATCTTACTTCCTAGTTTTCAATTTTGTCCCATGGAAGCCAATATCATTGAATATTTTCCATATGTACTTACTCACTCTTTTTGTCAGTCTCTTCTGACGAGAATGTAAGTCCCATAGTGTCAAGAACTATCATCTGCTTTGTTTACTACTGGATCCCTAGCACTTAGAATGCCTGACACATAGAAATTTTTCAATAAATCCTTATTGAATAAATGGAGATACAATAAAATTATGAGATAGCTTTTAATGGCTCTTGGACACAAGATTTTTCTGCATGATTTGATTGCACCCACAGCTTTAGAGCTTTTAAACTCTGGGATTGTGTACTATGTTACCTGATCTATAAGAACTCTGCTGCAGCAGCAGCTGTAAACTGCAAATGAAGAGGGTTGCTCAGAAACTGATTCACTTACCCAGAGAAAATATTTCCCAAAGCAGGAACCCAAAGGACCACACATCACTGTGGGTCACATACACTTTGTCAAAAATGGCTTCAGGTGCCATTCACTTAAGTGGGAGTTTTGCCTAAATAAATAAAGATAGGAGAAAACCATGAGAATAGGGACCATAACCCCATTAGAGCCAGGAACCTTTGCCTGGTGCTTTGTGCCAGGGAACTTTGAACTTACATATCCTTTCCAGACATAGTCAAGGTCTTTGTAGATATCTCTGGCCAAACCAGTCACAGATCTTTACAACATTGTTACCAGCTAGAAGGATGTTCCGAGCAGCCAAGTCTTGATGAATGCACTAAAAAGGAAAAGGAGGTAGCTCTTAGTGCTGCTGGTTCCTGGGATAGTGCAGATTAAAAGATGTTCAAAAAAAAAAAAAGAAGTGGAAATTGAGCAGGGAGTTGAAAAGAAATGGGGGACCAGAGAAAGGAAGTTTCTCAGAGGTGCCAAGTCTCAGAAAACAAAGTACCTTACACTAAAATTTGTTAAGATAGATGAATTGATGTGGGGTTTTCCGGGAACCCCAGCCTCGGGCATGGTCAAGATGGCGCCTGACGCTGAGCCAGAGGCGGCCAGCTATACAGTAAACAACCAGCGAATTCCAATAATTGGCTAGTTAATGATGTGACTAGGGCATGCCCCCCCCCTCGTGCACCCGTCCTGTGCCTGCAGCTGTCCGCGTTTATCTTGTGTACTCTCCCCTGATTGACTGAAGTGTATATAAGCCTGGTGGGTGGGAGAGTAGGCGGAAGCTGAGGAAGGCAGAAGCTGAGGAAGGAGAAGCTGAGGAAGGGACGGAAGAAGCGGAAGAACCGGCGGCGACGACGGCGGCCGCGGCAGCAGCGGGAGCGGAGCTGGAAGGAGGAAGTACGCGGGAGTGGAAGGAGCTGGGAAAAGGAAAGCTGAGAGTGCGCAGAAGCTAGGGGTAAGAGAAGCGTAGGAAAGAACCTGTGCACAATAAACTTCCAAAGCTTCAGACATTTGCCGTGTCTCTCTCTGCGGGCAGAGGGGACGCGACAAATTGATACATTTGGAAATTTGGCAGAGTGGGTAGAATCTCCACTACACTGGAATGCTAACTCCTGTTTGACTCTTACATATTTTGCCCTTTGAACTTGGGATGACTATATTACCTTAGTAAAGATCTAGTTCCACTCACTGCATTCCACTGCTAGTGCCCTGGGTTACAAAGTATCTTCTTTTCTCCCATTTGGACAACTTCAATGGTCTCTTAACTGTTCTGTCTGCTTTCGTTCTTGACCCATGGACTAGTCCATCACCAAATCTGGCCATCAAAATTTAATTCCTAAAAAACAAATCTGATCACGTCAAACTCCTGCTTAAAAAGCTGTATTTGCAGTAACTTGAAACCATCTAATTTCATATCTCTTGGCATTGCATTCAAAGCCTTTCACAGCCTATGTCAAGCTCTGTGTTCAGCTACATCCTCCTCCTGCCACATTCACCTCCATGAATCTTACATACCTTAAAATTTTCATTTCTTCATGATACTGCAGAAATATAACTTCCTTTGAGAAACCTTCACAGATACTCCAGGACTCCTGAGTAATCACAAAGCACCTATTTCATATTTTTATCCTAGACAACATCCTGATATGTTATATGTAGGATGTCTTTCTTACAGGATTCTGAGAAAGGAGAACTGGAACTTTCATGTCTGAATCTCAGCTTTTAGCATAAAGAACATTATAATCAACAGATATTTGCTGAATAAATTTGTTTCCAATATAAAATAACATGCACAATTCACAGGCCTAAATATTCCAGCCATCTTCTAAATTAGTTTGAAAGTAAGTCCCCAAAAACTGTTTTTAGGAAGACAGGTGAGTAGCTGTCTCAATGGTGTATATACACATGCATATTTTTCAAAAACTAGTGAGGGAAAGAGAAAATTAGAACACAAGTATAATGTGAGACTACAGAACAAACTAGCTACCATGGACATTGTGGTCATGGTAATCCAACTCCCTTGCTTCCTCAATCAATGGAAGTGAAGAAAGAAGAAAAATGGATTCTCACTTTTCTGGAAGCAAGGAACTCCATTCCTTTGGCTACTTGGAAGCCATAGCAGATCAGATCCTCCAATGTAAGAGGGTGCTTGAAGAGGTATCTGAGTCTAAGGAAGAACAGAAAATGCTATAGATGCCAAAGAGTTGAAGAGTGTCCCCAAATCCTGGATAGGGGTAATCAGAGGGTAGAGGAGAGACACTTTGCTTCCATGAAAACTTGGAGAACAAGGGACAATTTTGACAACAGGCCTTGATATGACTTACTCCACTAAGATATCCTATGTGTTTTCAAGTAATGAATTCAAATCCTTGTGAAGAAACATAATCTAAAATGGTTTCTCCATTGATTTAACAGCTCATACCTTGAATGTTCTTTTGAAAGATTTTTTGAAAGACAGACTAGGTCTGTATTTCCTTGTCTCTTCTGAGTACAAGAGAGAATGTTGATATGTTTTAGAGGCAAAGTTTGGAAATTTCCAGTAAATACCCATGATTAGTGGTGACAATAGATCTGGATTTTTATAATCAGTATGTATAATTATCATATATATTTCCCACGCATTGCTTGTTTGCCTTCCTCCACATTTTTCTCAAAACATGCAAAGTTCAAAGAAATTCCTTCTGCTTTTTCTGATGGTTTGCCATCCCAAGTATGATTAGAAAATCCTTTATAATGATTCCAGACCTAGCTGTCCCACCATTTCTCAAGAAGGGAAACAGACCTATAAAAGAGATGTGACTTCAAGGTTGAAGAGTAGAACAAGTAATAAGACACAGATCGAAGAATTCTCAGGAGAGTGAAAGTTCCTTTATTCCTATAAGACAGGTAGATGCTACAAATGAAGGTCTATTTACTAACAACAAGACAATAAAAGAACAACCACTTATGGAATATTAGAAGTAGTACTTAATGTAATAGGTAGAACAAGAGAAATGTCACTCACAGTCAATGCCTAAGTCTGTCAATTCTAACTCGAATGTTGGGTGAAATGAGAATAGGTGGGAGGAAGGAGTTCAATTTCTAATTCTTTTGCTACTTTGTACAGGTCTAATAGCTGTTTATACTTGAAATAGTTTTGCAATGCTTGAAAAATAACCACTGGTAGTTCAAAGGGTGTCAAATTATTATATTCCTGTGGTCAAAAATTGGGCAAACAGAAAACAGCCAACTCTGTTTTCAAATTACTTCCTTTCCCTTTAATAAAATTGGACTGAGGTGGAACTTACTGATAAAAATAATAAATTTCTAGCTAATTTCAGAGTTCTCAGTCAGATGAATGGATTCTAGAAGTTATTTTCTTAATTAATATCCAATATCATAAACCTTTCAAAATAAAGCACAACCTAATGTTCAGATGGAACACTTTGCAGTACTTTGAGAAGGGGAGATAATCAGCTTTGCTCTGGGAAGACAAGGACAGTGACAGCATGTTTATCTGGGGACAATAGAAAAGTACTAACATGAGATACATGAGTGAGGTATGTCTTTGACTATTTCCTTAGAGGTGGAAACTTTCCAACATATAGGGCCTCATCCAATATTTCAAAGTAATAGATAACTCAAAGGCATGTCTAAGAACGACTAAGGGTATAATCGAATCTTGGCATAACTCACTAATCTGGGCATCACAGTATAAGAGAAGGACACACAAGAAGGTATAATTTCAGCCAATGTCAGAATGCTGAGTTATCAGTTTCAGAAGACCATTAGTGGAAGTGATTTTAGATGTCATTGGGTTCAAATCTTTATTGGATGCATGAATGTATGCACTATTATCCCTGATTAATCACCCCCTGTCCTCTGATATCCCCTCCTCTCTCTTTCTATGTATCATTAGAAAATCTCCAGAGAAGACTCAAAACTTGGATTTGAGTGTGGGGTTCAGTTGCAGAAACCTACCTTGGAAACAATAAAATTTCCTCTCTTCCCTCTTAGAAAATTGGCTAGGTTTCCATATTTGCAGAATTCTACTACAATCATCAAATAATCTGTCAAAAGTAATATCTATAGTCATCTTTTCATGAAAGACAGTGAAGTTTAGCCACCTCTTGGGCTACCCTGATCTTGATAAACTATTGATCATGAAATATTCTAAAATTTCATTAAATTTAGTTGTAAACTAGTTGACCAATAACTGGAGCTGGATACAATGGTGACTGATCCTCAAAACATGATGACTGTTGAAAGATTAAAGGAAAGTTTGATGAATAGGGGAAAATAAGGTTAATAATCCTGCTGAGCTTACCTGTAAAATTCCCTGAGATGTATAATATGAAAACTACAAGAATTAGTAGGACAGTTTACATTCCAATGACCAAGGCAAATGGGAACACAACTGGCTGGATATTTCAGGCATTTAGTAACTACATGTTACCTTTCCCATCTTATATACTATTGTCCCTCCCCAACCATTGTTATATTGATAAAATTCATTTCTAAAAGGTTCACTCAATGAACAAATTTTTTGCAGATTGTTGATGGTTTTCAAGTTTATTTGTACTTACCCACACCACAGATTATGTTTACCTTGAGGTATATTTAATTCATGTTCATTTCAGAAGCACCACTATCCACTAACATCCATAAGGCCCTAGCTTAATGTTTCACATAAAATCAGAGGGTGCTTAAGAAATGTTGTTTGAAATAAAGGCAAATGAAAGGACAGTCCAGTAGAATTGTCATAGGGGAACAAAATATGTTATAGATTTAGCATAGGGAAGAAATGTGTAAATGTACAGGGTATGGAAATATGCTTGTTGATAATTGGGTGACCCTCCTTAGACTATGGTAGTAAGGACACTGAAGGTAAGATGATGACTCAAGAAGGCAAGGGAGTACCCTGGCCTGAACAGATTTTCAAATTTCCTTGGCACCCAAATATCTGATCTCCAAATATTGTGTACAAGATCTGATAGAATGTTGAGCTGGCAGGAATCTTAGACATAAACTCAATTTCTTTCTGTATTGTACAGTCTTCCCTACAGTAAGGGGCAGAGAACATGAACTCTGGAGGTTCTGCAAAGTGTGATGAGTCCATATGAAATAAGATAGAATGTTGAACTGGCAGGAATCTTAGACATAAACTCAATTTCTTTCTGTATTGTACAGTCTTCCCTACAGTAAGGGGCAGAGAACATGAAATCTGGAGGTTCTGCAAAGTGTGATGAGTCCATATGAAATAAGATAGAATGTTGAACTGGCAGGAATCTTAGACATAAACTCAATTTCTTTCTGTATTGTACAGTCTTCCCTACAGTAAGGGGCAGAGAACATGAACTCTGGAGGTTCTGCAAAGTGTGATGAGTCCATATGTAATAAGAACCTCACATGTAGTTCAGGTAATCCTGTCTAAATCAGAGCCTACCTTGCTTCTGAGTATATGACCTCTAGAAAACAGGTCTGTCAAGCTATGGAACTCTTCTTACCTCCAGGTTTAGTGCAGGCACTTAGTAAGTTGACCACATTGAGGTGGTGACCAATTGAATGAGGATCTTCTACTCTGACATGACAGTCTTACACTCATTGGAAGTTGCACAATCTGTTTGAGATAAACATAATAATCATATAAAAGGATATATATATATTTATATTATATATATTTATATTATATATATATATATATATATATATATATATATATATATATATATTTGTCCCTGAGAGTAATGGTGGAGCATATGAAATACAACTTCCTAGTAAGAAAACCTGACAATGAGTCAAAATGCAGTCTGTAAAAATAAAAAATAAGGTGATCCAAGATGGCGGACTAGAGGGTGACTGCATCTCCAGTGGCTCCAGAACCCAGGATTCAAGAAGGGGAGGCATTGAGAGACTCAGACTAAAATAGAGTCACAGGGTGAGTCTACCCACTGGGTGAAGCTCGGCCTGGGTGGCAGGCCCGGATAGGGGTGGCTTATCAGAGTAGGACAGGGCAGCTAGAGTCTTCCCCAAGCAGCCCTGCACACTCCGGCAGTGGGCTCCTCCCACAAGGCCAACTTCTCCAGCTTCTCAGAATAAGCCCCCCAGTGAAAGACTTTCTGCACAGAACAAGCTCCAAGTCCCAGAGGCAGCGCGGCAAGGTCCGGCCCGCAGGCAGCTTCAGGGACAAGGACAGGGCAGCCAGTGACTTCCCAAAGCAGCCCGGCTCCCTCCAACGGGAGGTGCCTTTCAAGGCTAGCTTCTCGGAGCAGACCGCCCAGTGAGAGCCTTTCTACACAGAGCCAGCCACAAGTCCCCAAGCCAGAGGAGAGCTCTGACACGCAGGCAGCCTCTGGAACCAGGGCAGGGCAGCCAGAGACTTCTCCAAGCGGCCATGCCCCCTCTGGCTGCAGGCTCTTTCCACAGGGCGATCCAAGATGGCGGACTAAGGGTGACTGCATCTCCACTCACTCCAGAACCCAGGAATCAAGAAGGGGAGGCATTGAAAGAATCGGACTAAATTAGAGCCATGGGGTGAGTCTCCCCCACCAGGTGAAGCTCAACCTGGCAGCAGGCACGGATAGGGGTGGCTTGTCAGAGCAGAGCAGGGCAGCTAGAGTCTTCCCCAGGTAGCCCTGATCACTCTGGCAGTGGGCTCCTCCCACACTGCCAGCTTCTCAGAGCAGGTCCCCCAATGAGAGCCTTTCCACACAGAGCCAGCTCAAGATCTGGAACCAGTAGTGGGCTAGGGGCATATTTCTTCGAAAGCACTGCATTATCAAGTTCCTCCAAGACTTCAGGCTACTGAAGGCTGGGAGGTGATACACTGGAAATCTAGAGGGAGACTATAAGCCAATAGAGGGAATCTGCAATATCTCAGAGTCCCATTGACATCTGACCAATATAGAAAACAAGGGAAGAAAATGTCCCAAACAAACCAGGATACTATATCAAAAAAATCCAATGACAGCACAGCAGAAGAAATGTCAGAAAGGGAATTCAGAATGTGCATGATTAAAACAATCAGGGAAGCAAACGAGGAGATGAAAGAGCAAATGCAGGCATTGAGGGTAGAGATGAAAGGGGAAATGCAGACATTAAATGATCGCACCAATCAACAGTGAAAGAGCAAATACAGGAAGCAAGAGATCATTTCAATAAAGAGTTAGAGATACTGAAAAAAAAAAAAAAACAGAAATTCTTGAAATGAAGGAAACAATAAACCAAGTTAAAAACTCCATAGAAAGCATAACCAATAGGATAGAACACCTGGAAGACAGAACCTCAGACATTGAAGACAGAATATTTAATCTTGAAAACAAAGTTGACCAAACAGAGAAGATGGTAAGAAATCATGAACAGAATCTACAACAATTATGCGATATCATGAAAAGACCAAATTTAAGAATTATTGGGATTGAAGAAGGCTTAGAGAAACAAACCAAAGGAATGAACAATCTAATCAATGAAATAATATCAGAAAATTTCCACAATATGAAGAATGAAATAGAAAACCAAGTACAAGACGCTAATAGGACTCCAAATATACAAAATTACAACAGACCCACACCAAGGCACATTATTATGAACATACCTAACATACAAAATAAAGACAGAATTTTAAAGGCAGCGAGGAAAAGAATCAAATTACATTCAGGGGGAAACCAATAAGAATATCAGCAGATTTTTCAATCCAGACCCTAAAAGTCAGAAGGACCTGGAACAACATTTACCAAGCCCTAAAAGAAAACAGATGCCAACCAAGAATCTTATACCCAGAAAATCTTACTTTCATATTTGATGACAAAATAAGATCCTTCCATGATAAAAAAAAGCTAAAGGAATTTACAAAAAGAAAGCCAGCATTACAGAACATTCTCAGCAAAATATTCCATGAGGAAGAGATGAAAAAGAACGATGCAAATCAGCAATGAGAGGAACTAGCCTAAAGGAATAGCCAAATAAAGGAGAAACCAAATCATGTAAAAAAAAATGAGTCAAATGACTGGGAATACAAATCATATCACAATAATAACCCTGAATGTTAATGACCTGAACTCATCAATCAAAAGAAATAGACTGGCAGATTGTATTAAAAAGAAAAACCCAACAATATGCTGCCTGCAAGAGACTCATCTCATAGAAAGAGATACCCATAGACTAAAGGTGAAAGGATAGGAAAAACATACCATGCACAGGGACACAGAAAAAAGCTGGAGAATCCATCCTCATTTCAGATAATGTGGACATCAAGACAAAACTAGTCAGAAGGGATAAAGAAGGACATTACACACAGCTTAAGGGAAGCATAAATCAGCAAGGAATAACAATCATAAATATCTATGCCCCGAACATTGGCACATCTAAGTACGTCAAACAAATCCTTCTCAATTCCAGAAATCAAACAGACCACAACACAGTAATACTAGGCGATTTTAACACACCTCTCTCACCACTGGATAGATCTTGCAAACAAAAATTGAATGAAGAAACCATAGATCTCAATAACACAATCAACAATTTAGACTTAACCGACATATATAGAATATACCATCCAACAAAGAATGAATACACTTTCTTCTCAGCACCACATTGATCCTTCTCTAAAATAGATCATATTGTATGCCACAAAATTACTGTTATCAAATACAAGAAGATAGAGATACTACCTAGTACTCTATCAGATCATAATGGATTGAAATTAGAAATAAATGACAGAATAAAAAACAGAAACTTCTCCAATACCTGGAGATTAAATAATACACTATTATATGATGAATGGATAACAAAAGATGTCAGGAGGGAAATAAAAATTCTTAGAAGTAAACAAGAACAAAGACACATCATATCAAAATCTCTGGGACACTGTGAACGCAGTACTTAGAGGAAGATTTATCTTATGGGGCACATTCAACAAAAGAAGTAGAAATCAACAAATAAATGACCTAACACTACAGCTCAAAGCCATAGAAAAAGAAGAGGAGACCAACACCAAAAGTAGTAGAAGACAGGAAGTAGTTAAAATCAGAGCTGAAATCAAAGAAATTGAAACAAAAGAAACAATCAGAAAAGTTAACAAAATAAAGAGTTGGTTCTTTGAAAAAATAAACAAAATTGATAAACCCTTAGCCACACTAACAAAGAGAAAGAGGGAGAAAACTCAAATTACTAAAATTCAGAATGAACAAGGAAATATCACAACAGACACCAGTGAAATACAAAACATAATTAGAAGCTATTTTGAAAAACTATACTCCAACAAAACAGAACACCTTGAAGACATCAACAAGTTTCTAGAGACATATGAATTACCTAAACTGAATGAGAAGGACATACACAACTTAAAAAAATCAATTTCAGGCAATGAAATAGGAGAGGTCATCAAAAACCTACCAACAAAGTAAAGTTCAGGACCAGATGGGTGCTCAGCCAAGTTCTACAAAACCTTTAAGAAGAGGTCTTTACAATACTCCTCAAAGTGTTCCATGAAACAGAAGAGGAGGGAACCCTCCCAAACTGATTCTATGAAGTCAATATCACCCTGATACCTAAACCAGACAGAGACACATCTAGGAAAGAAAATTTCAGACCAATATCCTTAATGAATATCAATGCAAAAACTCTCAACAAAATTTTAGGAAATCGCATACAAATATATATTAAAAAGATAGTGCACCACAATCAAGTGGATTTTATCCCAGTGAAGCAAGGTTGGTTAAACATCCGGAAATCAATAAATGTCATTCACCATATCAACAGACTTAAAGTTAAGAAACACATGATTATTTCAATAGATGCAGAAAAAGCATTCGATAAAATACAGCATCCCTTTATGATCAAAACGCTAGAAAAAATTGGGGTAGTGGGAACATTCCTTAATATTGTAAAGGCCAATATCATTCTAAATGGTGAAAAACTGAAAGCATTCCCTCTAAAAACTGGAACAAGGCAGGGATGCCCTCTTTCACCACTTCTATTCAACACCGTCCTTGAGACTCTAGCCAGAGCAATTAGACAAATCAAAGAAATTAAAGGGATACGAATTGGAAAAGAAGAACTCAAACTATCCCTGTTCGCTGATGACATGATTATATATTTAGAGGAACCTGGAAATTCCACCAGAAAACTTTTAGAACCCATAAGTGAATTCAGTAAAGTAGCAGGTTACAAGATCAATGCTCATAAATCCAATGCATTTTTATACATAAGTGATGAATCTTCAGAAAGAGAAATTAGGAAAACTACCCCATTCACAATAGCATCAAAAAAAAAATAAAATACATGGGAATCAATCTCACAAAAGAGGTGAAAGACCTCTACAATGAGAACTACAGAACACTAAAGAAAGGAATTAAAGAAAACCTTAGAAGATGGAAAGTTCTCCCATGATCTTGGATAGGAAGAATTAATATTGTCAAAATGGCCATGCTACCTAAAGTGCTATACAGATTCAATGCAATTCCAATTAAAATCCCAATGATGTACCTTACAGAAATAGAGCAAGCAATCATGAAATTCATCTGGAAAAATAAGAGACCCAGAACAGCTAAAGCAATCCTTAGCAGGAAGAATGAAACAGGGGGTATTGCAATACCAGAACTTCAACTCTACTACAAAGCATTAGTAACAAAAACATCATGATATTGGTACCAAAATAGACAGGTAGATCAATGGTACAGAATAGAGGACATGGACACAAACCCAAATATGCACAATTTTCTCATACTAGTCAAAGGGACCAAAAATATGCAATGGAGAAAAGATAGCCTCTTCAACAAATGGTGCTGGGAAAACTGGAAATTCATATACAACAGAATGAAATTAAACCCCTATCTCTCACCCTGCACAAAACTCAACTCAAAATGGATCAAGGACCCCGGAATCAGACCAGAGATCCTGCATCTTAAAGAAGAAAATGTAGGCCCAAACCTTCAACTTGTTGGCTTAGGATGAGACTTCCTTAACAGGACTCCCATAGCACAAGAAATAAAAGCAAGAATCAACAACTGGGATAGATTCAAACTAAAAAGCTTTCTCTTAGCAAAGGAAACTATCAGCAATGTGAAGAGAGAGCCTACAGAGTGGGAGAATATCTTTGCCACTCATACTTCAGATAGAGCACTAATTTCCAGAATCTATAAAGAACTCAAAAAACTCTACACCAAGAATACAAATAATCCAATCAACAAATCGACTGAGGAAATGAACAGACACTTCACAGAAGAAGATATTCTAGCAATCAACAGATATATGAAGAAATGTTCAACATCTCTAGTAATAAGAGAAATGCAAATCAAAACTACCCTAAGATTTCATCTCACCCCAATTAGAATGGCGATTATGAAGAACACAAGCAACAATCGGTGTTGGCGAGGATGTGGGGAAAAAGTACGCTCATATGTTTCTGGTGGGGTTGCAAATTAGTGCAGCCACTCTGGAAAGCAGTGTGGAGATTCCTCAGAAAGCTTGGAATGGAACCACCATTTGACCCAGCTATCCCACTCCTTGGCCTATACCCAAAGGACTTAAAATCAGCATACTACAGAGATACAGCCACATCAATGTTCATAGCTTCTCAATTCACAATTGCCAGATTGTTCAACCAACCTAGATGTCCTTCAATTGATGAATGGATAAAGAAACTGTGGCATATATATACAATGGAATATTACTCCACCATGAAGAATGATAAAATTATGGCATTTGCAGGCAAATGGATGAAATTGAAGAATATCATGCTAAGTGAGATAAGTCAATCTCAAAAAACTAAAGGACGAATGATCTCGCTGATAAGTGAATGAGGACATCTAATGGGGGATGTGAGGTGTTAGCGTTAGGGTTCGGGTTTTGTTTAGGGTTAGGGATAAGGAGGGTGGTAAGAATGGTGGAAGGAAGGACTATATAGAGAGAAAAGAGGGGTGGGAGGGGTGGGGGATAAGGGAAAAAAAATAACAATTAATCAAACAGCATTGCCCTATGTAAATTTATGATTACACAAATGGTATGCCTTGACTCCATGTGCAAATAGAGAAACAACATGTATCCCATTTGTTTACAATATTAAAGTAAATAAATAAATAAATAAATAAATAATAAAAAATTTAAAAAAAGAAATCCTGGCAGAAAAGACTAGAACACAACCACTCACATGTCGTTCTGTTGTCCTTTACAAACCATATTTTAAACAAATAATACCTTAGCATGTGCTAGTTTGCCTCCACTCTGAGCTTTATGCACTATTAGCCTCAATAACTTTTCAATTTTTCATTTTCAATGAGACACTCTTAGAAGATAATCCTTTATGTGGTAACATTTTCTCAGTTACTCTCCTGTAAGAGGTAATGAGTAAATTGGCCCAGACTGTTCTGAATATTGCCCTAAGTGGGAATGTGGAATCAGGTATGGACTGGATAGTATTCAAACATTTAGACACAAGTTTGTCTATTCACAACTAGAAACAGACTATAATTGATGCATTATGACCAGTGGAGAATTCACTTGGATTTCTATTCAAGTATATATGATACTATCTACTTCCACTGATACAGTGAAAGACCATGTTTAATTCCAGTAGCCAAATACCTTTGAGGATTCATATTGATATCACCAGCAATTAAAAATGTCAAGTCTTTACTTCTGCATTTTAGTTATTGTACCCAGAAGGAGATTAACAGGCTGTCATACTAGCTTCCATGATGACTGGCTCTTACTTAAATGGCTGATATATTTTTTTTAATATGAAGATGGAATGATGGTAGAAGATGGACTTATTTACCACCTTTACTACTTCCAATTCATGTCTTTTACAGTCCAGTTTTCCACCTGCCTCCAAAGTATACCTGTAGGTGTTCCTCAACGGCCCCCAAAACTGTACAAATATTACCTTTTAACATCTTCACTGCCACTGTTTTACAGGTTGAAGATTTCTTGATACGAAATCCACAAGCTTCTATCACTTACATTAGCCCAGGATTTTGCCTAAGGGGGCAAGAAGTGAAAATCAGCAACAGTGGAAGACATCAGAAAGAACTGTACATTTGGGTTCTTGTAATGGATACCAGCATCCCAAAGACAAAGCACTCACAGAGAGGCCTTGCAGACCTCCATATGTGAAATTATAATACTGTTCTTCTCAAATTTCCTCCATAACACTTAACTACTAGATAATATTATATTTATTTGTCATTTATTGTTGTATTTATTTTTCATTAATCTACCATACTAGAATGTAAGTTCAATGAAAACTGTCTTGTTCATCAATATATTCTCAGCAACTAGGATAATGCTCAATACATAGTAGGTACCCAAAAAATGTGTGTGTGTGAAATAAGTGAAAGGTTATTCCACATCATCCATAGAAAGAAAAAACTGTGGGTTGAGGAAGATCCATAATGGCCTACAGACACATATTAGTTCAGTAGGTAAAAGTGTTACATACATTTTAAAAGTTGGAAGTCTCCTAGTAATATACTTCATTAGTAATCACATTAGTAACTGGAATTCTGAATATAAGTTTATAGTAATATGAGTACAATTATTTATGGAAAAGACTGCCTCCTATAGACCAAGACACTTTTGTCAAAGAGACAATTATTGTAAATGAATCCCTACAATTTGTGAAGTACTTTAATTTGTAAGACATATTAGCAAATGTTATCACACTGAATTCTAACAAAAGTGATGGAATATAAATAAGATACATATCAGTCTTAATGTCTTCCTTTTATAAATGAGAAAAACACATCTCAGAAGTTAAGTGACTTGTCTTTCCTAAGTTTACCTAGCTTGGACATCTAAAAACTCCCAGTCACATGTTACATGTACAATACCATTCTGCTGCCCTAATTTATGGTTTCTGTTTACTATCACCACATTTGAAAAATGTCCAATTTGTCTAGACCAGTCATGAATGAGGTTGAATAGTGCTGCATACAATAATCTAAGTGCAACCTAGATTTCATACCCAACTGTAACTGATCCCTAGAAATTTCCATTTGCTCTCATCATAGGGAAACCTGTCACATTGCTGATCAAAAGGTATCTCTCTAGGATTCACAATGATGGAAAGGTAGCCAGTTTTGATTTCTGAAACACCAGACTGCAGAAAGTAAAGGGAAAAGACACTTTATTCTGTTTTCTTTCTCTTCAGATGTTGTATAAGGTTTCTGAATTTCACCATTTTACATCATAAGGAGTTTTATACAATAAGATAGATATATAAGAAAGTAAAGAAAATACAATGCACAATATGAAAAGAATCAAAATAAAGTTTAAAATCTTGGAAAACAGTTGCAACAAGCCTAACATATAAGGGTTAATATTCATTTAATTAAAATCTATTAAATATAAAATATTAAGGTGTGATGTCAATTAAAATGGTAAAATAAGAAACTTTAGGGCTATGTGCCTCCCCAAAAGGAACTAATGAGGTTGAATAAGTGATCAGAATTAGCTTATAAAGGAATATGGAATTGATTCAAGAACTTAGGACAATCAAGGAAAGATCTGCTGAAGAAAGAAGCAGTTATTTTATGGTAAGAGAATTCTATGACATTTTAAATTGCCTGCTGCTCATCACCAAAATTCTATATCAGTATCAGCCATGAAGACACTAGTCATGATTCCTGGTGCATATGTCAAGTGCCAAAAAGAACAATATGACCTTATTCTCAAAAACATTATGCTTGTAGGTTTCAATGTACTTGGAAATATCCTCAAGGACAAGTACTAGGACTACTATTTATTTCACCCACCTAAGAGAAAAATCAAGGGACATATACACAGGAAGGTTTACCAAAAGTGCTTATAGATTCAGCTTCTGGGGGAAAAAAAAGAAAAAAAAAACAGCCTGCAAGAAGTTGCGGAGCATGGAACAAATAATTGAGAGACCTTGGAAGGAAAAGGTCTGAAAAGAATATACATGAAGGAATAAATACTTTTAAAAACTCCTGCATAGACCACAAAATAAAAATGATAGCCATATCTAGGATGGGTGGTATGCTCAGATATTTTTTGTCTATGGTTGGATTTGCAAATGGGAAGTGAACGTTAAACAGAGCAGAACAATAGCCTGCTTAAGAATTGAAAAAAAAAATGTCTCCACACAGCGAATCTGTAGAGACAAGAATACTATTTCTAATTATCTTCTTTTTGTATCTTTTGCAGTTGCCAGGCACATAAGATTATGATTAAACCACTAAGATAAAGGAACAAAATCTTCGATGGCCACAAATGACAATGGATTCAGACTTCATAAAAAATAATAAAATATGTCATAACCTATTGCAAAAAGCAACTATAAACCTCAGAAATGAGTATGATCTGAATTTCCAAATTTTCACATTATTCTATATACAGTGATCATAAAAATATTAGGTATAATAGTAATATTTGACTTATTCACAAGAAATAAATTCATAAAGAGGTATCCTTAAAAATGCCAAACTAAGCCGGGCACCATGGCACATGCCTGTAATCCCAGGCTGAGGGATTGTGAGGTTGAGGCAAGAGGATCACGAGTTCAAAGCCAGGCTCAGCAAAAGTGAGGCACTAAGCAACTCAGAGAGACCCTGTCCCTAAATGAAATACAAAATAGGGCTGAGAATGTGGCTCAGTGGTCAAGTGTCCCTGAGTTCAAACCCTAGTACCAAAAAACAACAACAACAAAAAAACAAGGTATTGGACTTACTAGGCAAATATTTTTAATCAACCATCTTAAATGAACTCAAAGAAGATGAAGCCAGGAGAAGGATATCTTAACAAGTGGAGAATATTGATAAAAATATAGGAATTATGAAAATCAGACATTCTGAAGTTGAAAACCATAAAATCAGAAATAAAATGGTCACATCAAAATGGAGCAGATAGAATAACAATCAAAATATTGGAACATAGTACACTTGAGATTATCCTGTGAGTGGAACAGAAAGAGAAACAAATGAAGTAAACAGAGCCTAAAGAATTATGTGGGACATATACAAGCATACCAAAGTTAATGGGAGTCTTGGAAAAGAAAGATAGTAACAGAAAGAATATTTGAAGAAATTGCAAAAAACTTCACACATTTTTAGAAATTACATGAGTATATGTAACCATGAAGCTCAAGGAACCTGAAGCAGTAAAATCTCTAACAAATCCACATCATTAATTTCATGTGTGTACATGTGAGTCATATTGTTGAAAACCAAAGACACTGAGAGGATTTCCCATTGTGCCCCATCAAATGCCAAAAGTTCTCTAGCCACAGCCATCTTAGAAAGGGTAGTAATTGTCTGAAGATGGACTGCTTTAGAGGTAAGAAATTCCTACTTATTCCTTCCTCTGAGACCACACAGAGATTAAATTGCACTAGCTTAGTGAGTAATTAGTTCATAACCTCAACTTGACTCAGGAAATTAACACTGACTCATGCCAACTAGGGGCCCTACACTACAGGAATGAATGTGGTGAAAGAAGGGAACAGAGGACATCTCTCTTGGGAACTGGAAGAACCTGGATCCTTTAAGAAGCAGAGTGTGGCTGACCACATATGAATTCACACCACTACAGAGACTGAAGACAGGCAACCATGCAGTTCACAGTTCTGCTCCCTCCTCTACTGTGGTCAGGTATCTGTTATTGAGAGGGTTGGAGGAAGCATATGTTTCCTGATGCTGTCCCACAATCAGAGGCATGTTGAGGGTTCCTCCAGAAGCTCTGCCTCCAGTAACTGGTTTCCCCACTCCTGGGCATACACAGAGGGGCCCAGTGAAACTTTTACCAGCACAAGGTGTATCCCAATTCTGCTTACTCCTAGGTGGGCACTACAGCTGAAGAAGACAGGCCAGTGAAACGACACCTTCTCTCTGACAAAGGTATGCACAGCTGATGGAGGACCTAGTTCAACTTCAACTAGCTAGGGTCAAAGTCCCATTATAAGGTAGATATTAACACTATAGCAGATGACAAGAATACCATGGTTCATGGTTCTTGCTGTCACCTCCCCCAATGGTCTCCATCACTATATATCCATGTACTTTAACAAACCTTGCACTGCTACAAGAAAAATTGTAGGAAACACAGAGAGGTTACTGTGTTTCCCACTAAAACTTCCCACAATGCAACATCTAGTTCCACACCATTGATTTGTTGTAGGATATGTTCTTCATATCCCTCACCAACATTAATGCTGCCACTGCCAGAGGCCCTTCCTAGAAGCTATTAGCATCATAGTTCCTAAGAAAATTAGTATCATCTAATAGGGGTCACCACTCCCCATTGCAAGTGTACCCCACAGAGAGCACTCCACACATTGTGGTCTAAACATCACCTACTGGAATTTCTAGAGTATTTCTACTCTTGTGATGCCTGCAGAGAGTGTGATCTTGTGATTTGAAATGGTATGTACTATGCTCAAATTCACAAACCATAGTCAAGGAAGCTAGAGGGAGACTAACATACAGTATCCAGCTAGAATCAAAGCTAACATTGCATAACAAACAAACACCATAGAAAACAACTTCTGAAGAAAGTCACCCAGAAATAAGGACACCTCCAAATGTGGAAGAAATATATGACTTATTAGATCCACATCAGTGTAGGAATATTAGAAATTTAGTGGAGAGGACAAGGAAATATGACATCTCCAAAATACAGAGAAACTATCTAATAATTGATTACAAAAGAACAAAATGAATAAAGTGCCTGATAAAGAACTTAAATGAATGATTATAAAAAGCAGAATGAGGTCCAAGACAGTGCAGAAAAATTGTTAAATGAAATTAGGAAGATAGTATAGAGTATGGAAAAGAACTTCAGCATAGACAAAGAGATTACAAAACAAACAAATAAATGAAAAGAAAGGGACAGCTCAATAAATAAAATTAAAAATATAGGTGAATTACACAACAACAGACAAGATCAAGGAAAAGAAAGACTATTTGGACTTGAAGACAGGCCTTTTGATATATTCCATTCAGACAAATATTAAAAATAAAAATATGAAAGGAGTACTCAGAATCTTTGAGATAGCATTAAATAAATATCTCCATTGTTGGAATAACCATAGCGAGGAGGCTAAGGTAATAAAAATTTTATTTAATAAAATAATTGCAGAAAACTTGCATAGTATTGTAAAAGGTGTGACATCCATATAAATGAAGATTGTAGGACAACAAATAGACACGAACAGAGAACATGATTACCATGGAACACCATACTCATACCGCCAAAATTACAGGAGAAAGAAATAATTATAAAGTACACAAGAGAAATATACCAAGTTGCATTTAAAGGTAACCCCTTCTGACTAACAAAAGATTTCTCAGCAGACTATCTAGAGGTGAGGAAGAAACAATGACACATTACAACTCCTAAAAAATAATACCTGCCAACCAAGAAGATAGTACCAGTAATAAGACTAATCTTCATAAATGAAGAACTTACAAAAATTTTCAAGAGAAGGAGAAAAAAATTACAAGAAACCAATGACCACCAAAACATGCTTCCAAAAGATGCTTAAGGGAGTCTCATATGCAGATGTGAAAAATGATAATTACCATAATGATAGCTTATGAAAATATAAATCCCAATAGAGAACAAGGTAAATAAAAGAGAAATAGAAAAGAACCAAATATCATCAATACAGCAAATGATCAAACAGCAAAGATAAACAATAAATAAAGGAAAGAGCAAAGAATATTGAAAAAACTATAAAAATCAGAAAAATGGGGTTTTCAAGATGGCGGACTAGAGGGTGGCTGCATTTCACGTTGCTCCAGGACGCAGGATTCAAAAGAGGAGATAGTGAGAGACTTGGGACCAACTCAAAGCCGCCAGGTGAGTCTCTCCCATTGGGGAGGCATCCTGGATGGGGCGGTAGCCCCAGAACGCAGGGAACTTTGTGAAGTAGAGTTGCTCGGCAAGACACCCCTCCCCCCACAGGAGCAGTAAACATGGACAACTGGGATCATCGTAGAGGAGGCGGCTCAGCACAGCACTTGGACTCGGAGCAACCGCTGGGGCTCCGGGCGACTGCCTGAGGAGGAGCTGCATGGCGAGCTGTTTTGACCCAGAATGACTGCTTCTGAACACCAGGGGGCTGCCCGGAGGAAGAGGAGAAGCGCGGTGTGTCGCTTGGTCTAGGAGTGACTGCATCAGAGCCACAGGCAGTTGCCAGAGGAGGAGCTGCGTGGCGAGCTGTTTGAACTCAGAACGACTGCTCCAGAACATCAGTGGCCTGCCTGCAGGAGGAGAGCGGTGGGTCCTTGGTCTAGGAGTGACTGCATCAGAGCTACAGGCGGTTACCAGAGGAGGAGGCGAGTGGTGAGTTGATTGGACTAAAAGTGACCGCTCCTGAACACCAGTGGCCTGCTTGGAGGAGGAGCGCAGTGGGTCACTTGGTCTTGGAGCCACCGCTCCTGAACACCCGGGGGGCTACCCCGAGGAGGAGGAGGAGGAACAGGGAGGGTCACTTGGACTTGGAGTGACTGCCTAGGGCTACGGGCGATTGGCGGGAGGAGGAGACATGAAGTGAGTTGCTTGGACTCCTAGTGACTGTGTCGGAACACTGGGCGGCTGTCCTGAGAAGGAGGTGTGTGGCAGGTCTCTGGGTCTCGGAGCTATTGTACGGGGCTCCAGGTGGCAGCTCAGAGGAGGGGCCACACGGCCAGGTGATTAGGTGCAGAGTAGGGTCCCAGGACCTAGGTGGCTTCTTGCTGGAAGAGCTGCACAGAGACACGCCTA